>NC_051281.1:9104650-9332150 GCF_015220745.1 Sebastes umbrosus
AGGCCTCTTTTTACATTTCATTTTGCTTCCATTTCAAGTTCCTCTTAGCTGGAGGGTACGGTACAGTCGATGAGATGTCACTGAAGAGGCCAAATTCTCCAGGAAACATCAGGAGACTTTCATTGTTTGTTTGTGTGTGGGCACATGTGAGTGTGCGCAGCCTCATAAGCCAGAGGGCCGATGAGTAACGGATCTCAGCACAACACTGTCACTTCGCTCAGAAACAAAATACTATTTTATTTATACAACAAGTCCTCTTAACTAAACGTCAGAGTAGGCTACCAGTCAGCGTTCTGCAAAATGAACCATGCTTCAGAAAACGAGTCATAAGAGCAGGCAACTGGGAGTAATAGGTGGTCGTGTGTATGGGTAAAATGAGCTTTTGTTGTTGAGAGATAAAATATTATCTTTTGATGCAGGCCAGTGACTCTCCAACCTATCTGCCTATCCCCCATTCCCGCTCTTTCTTCTTCACTCTTTTCACTGTACAGTACAGTATTCACAGAAGCTTTCAGTGACCTTTGTGCAGTAAAGGTCAGCGAGTCTGTACACATCAGATAAAGGCAAAGGTCAGCCTGCCTGCTCTAGCCTAGGTGACGCCCTTTTTCTTGGAATACTACACATTTGGATTTATGTAGAGAAATAAAATGATGATGTCTCCATATATGATAGGTAAGAGTCATTGCATATAGTTCATAAACGGTCTAAAAAGCCCCTGATCTCTGTTGACTCTAGTTGTTAGTTGAACTCTAACGTCTCCTGTCATATTGTCTACATTTTGCAGTGTATCATTTAACAGAAGGTGAACTGTGAACGTATACCAGTGGCATTTCCTCGACTATTCTCAGTATTGCTATTAATAGGCAGCTGACCTTTCATCCCTCGACTACCTCGCCATCCCTAGTGGAGTGGACGAAGAACCAAAGAGCAAAGACTGGCAACCAGGGGGATACGAATGAAGAAGATGAGGAGGATGTAAATAATTATTGAAACCAGAGTGAGAGCACAGATGGTTGATTTAAAGATGAGAGCAGGGAATTCACAATATTAACTCAGCTCGTCCAAAAGCAAAACGTACCTTAACATTAAAATGGACGGCTGGATGGATGGATTTCTGCATAATATGGATGACTGATATACCTAATAGTTTTCTACACGGAGTATCCTAATTTGCATCAGGACAAAAGGCTTCTCCTCCTCGAGCTGCTATTTAACACTTCAGTGGCTACAGATGAAATGAACGCAATCAAGCTGAAACTAACTACACAAAGTACTTTCACACATGTACATCCACAGTCCTACCTCCCACAGCTTTAACAATTGTGTAACATTTTGACATCAACACACTTTAATCATATAATCGTGAGATTTTGGTATACTAAAAACAAATACACTGGGTTTTACACTGTGTACCACACTAGGTGATTATTGGTAGTAAATCTGAAGCATTGCGTTGCAGCACAAAACTGCAAGTGCTCCTATTCGAGCATTTAAGTAAACACTTTCTGAGACTTTTGTAACACTGGATGGTGGAGAAAGTGAAAAATGATTTGGTAACTTTATCCAAAATGCCAGGGAGGAGGCAGGGATACGGGATGCATTGTGGACACACACTGGTCTCTTTAATAGCGAAGTTATTATAAATTACAGCAATCAATTGTGATTATTTTGACAGTAATATACTATATGATATGTGTTGCTAAATGTAATCATATCATGAAGCCCACTGGGCCTGAGTTGACCCCCTGCCGGGCCTAAGAAATCTGTTTTTCTTTATGTATTTTTAAGATGTTTTTTAAACTACAGTTACAGTGGGGCGGCCTGTTGGAAAGCTCATCAGTGACATCTGTCGGTTAAAACGTGACCGCACTATAGGAAAACAGCGGGTCTGAGATCAGTGCTCTTTACCTTAACGCTTCCAACTATCACAAGCTAGCGTTACCTAGCAACCTTAGATAGCTAGCCAAACTGTCAGAAACGTATACGCCGCCATGACTCTGTGATTCTGTTATAACAGAAACTATAGGGCCCTATACCGTAAGGCTGCCATCAAAAAGATCCTTGGCCGCCGGCCCCCTTCAAAAGATACTTGCCACCTGGCCTAACAACTTTTCTGGCGGAAACCCTGCATATCATTACATGACTCATAGGAGTCCAGAGCTCCGGCTCCAGCAGTTATGATTGCAGTATTTCCAGTGCAACTGTACACAGACGTTCCTACGCAGTCTGGGCAGACTTTTCATCAAGTCTCTCACTCTCGCACACACATACATGTTCAGAAATATACAGCGCCGGAGAAAGGGAAGATCTTAAGAAAAAGGGTGTAGGGGAGGTGAAAAGGAGAGGAGGAAGATGAAGAAGAGAGACAGGATGTAGAAGAAGGCAGGAGGAGAAAGCAAAGGATTTGAAAAACAGAGGCCAAGACAGGTGAGAGAGGAAAGAAAGAAACAGAAAACGCCAGACACCCTCCCTCTCTTCCATCTTCTTTTACAGCTAGAAATTTACAGTCAATGGGATACGAAAAACCAAAGTGACAAAGGGCTGTCATTGTGACAGAGATGAACAAACTACAGTCTTCTTTTCCGTCTGAATGGTACTTTAGATGGGATCATTATATAGCAGGAAGGAAATGAGTGGTCTTCAAACCAAACCAGAAACACCAGTGTTAATGGAACCCAGAGGAAAGATGAGGACTAATTAAAAGAAGTGGGACAAAAAGACAAAATGAGACCAGTAAAACCCCACAGATGCAGGCCAATTAGCAAATACATGTTAAGACAACATGATACCGAAACAACAATGAAACTCCAGTTACCATTCGTATATTATCTACTACTATCTGCATATTATGAAGGGCATGTGATGTACAATAGTAGAACAAGAAGAGGTTTAAAGATGCATGATATAAAATACAAAGTGTTGGTAGTAAGATGTACAATGTAGGATAAATACTAGGGCTGGGACGATACACCTATCTCCCGATACTATCACGATACTTGGGTGCCGATTCGATATGTACTGCGAAGAGCTATTACGATTTACTACAATATTTGTTCACTTTTTTAATACTAGACCATGGGAAAAAGTTGAATCATTTATTTTCCCACCCCTAATAAATACAGGATGTAGAATGATACAAGATGGAAGAAGATTCTTACATAATCTGGTGTCAAACCTAGTGCTTTTGTGCCATTAAAAAGTAAAATAGGACCTTATCTGTTTAGTTGACCGGGATTCAGCTAGCGGAACACCACGTTCAGACCGACTTAATCGCTGCGTGACAAAACACAGCCCCCTCACTCATTTACATCTTGTGCATGTGATCTCATCTTACGTGGAAGTTTCCACAGTCACAGGCAAACATGCAACAGTCTACATCTGCCGTTGTGTGTTCACTTGGAAAAAAAACACATATTAAAGAGGTGTTGCTCAGGCTAAAAATAGAAGAAACAACATGAAGCGATGGTTTCCAAAAAGTGCTCTATGATCAAAGTAAAATATACTTTGCTATACTTCATTCTTATTCAAAATAAACCGCTATGCTTGTATTACTTTTCCTTTAATCCAGGGGTGAACTACAGGGTAGAGATATTAATTCTATTATCGTGCACCCTACAAGGGTAAAGTAAGGATAGAGTGCAGTGCGCGGTTATGAGCAGCTTAATATTGCTGCTTCATCCCTTTTCCGTCCCACTACCAGAGCAGCACTTTTGCTTGCTCACCTTTGGTGCCAGTAAAAACTGCCATTACTCTAGTTTACAAATAGAGGGCTGCAAATCCTATTACGTATAATTCAATCAAGAGCAAGTGAGTCACTAGGCAGGACTTATGTCTTGTGATTATGCGTGCATGTGCACATATCCATGGCAACGGGCGTGTTATAGCTCAAGTTTGGAAACAGAGTTTGTAGTGACAGTGGTGATGGAAATTATGGAAATAGAGCATGATGCGTGCAAATACACCCAACACTTTTGATCTGGGTAGCATCTGATTATGACACAGGCCACTTTCTGTAGTAGCTGATTGCAAAAAAAAGTCATTATGTTTGCAGGCCTGCTCACACAGTCAGCGAAGCCAATGACACAGTGTGAAAACGATGAATGCTTAATTGATGACTATCTGATGGTATTGTTTGTCTAACTGGCACTGCAAAGCTGTTCTGTCACACACACACACACACACACACACACACACACACACACACTGTACGACTCTGTGATTAATAATGGACTGTAACAGTAGCTGTGTGTTTACACAGAGTGACCTCCCATTGTCCGCTCACGCTCTGTTGGTCAAATTAGGTTTACTAATTGCTTGCTGCTGGTCATTGAACAACATGTGGCTGCTGATGAGAGGAATCGTCCTCAAAAGTGAAGCTGCAGTGGTCCTCTTACCTAGCAACGAGCAGAGGACTGTTGTCAACGCTGGCTAACTTATCTCGACTACTCAGCAGCACTGTCAATAAATTTATGGCGGGGCAAAAGTATTGACAGTGCCTTGAGTTGATAGAAGAGGACATGCAATATCAGCTTTAGTCAAGTCTATTGATATTTTCAGTGTTGATATTACATCCAGAGACATTACGAATCAGTATCAAAGATATTTACCACAGCTTACTGTATCATGTTTCAGTATTATTGACACTTTGTTTATTAGGTACACATACACTAGCTAAAATGAATGGAGTCTAATACAACAACCCCAGGCCTTAGTAATGTGTCAAAGAAAACTGACAATGAATTATAGTATTGCTGTTTAAGGTACATGAATCAGTGGCGGTTCCACCCCTAAAAATGCCTTGCCACCCCATGAATATTGCTCTAGATCCGCCACTGACATGGATCAATTTTAACTGTCACATGTTTTATAAACAAGCTGTTGATATCAATAGGAGCCCCTCGTCCTCGCTCCCTCTGTTCTTTTTCCATTTCTCTCTCCGTCTCGTACCTCATTCTTGTTCTCCTTTTCTCTGATCAGATTGACTGTTATGAGAACTGACTGTCTATCAGACTCTGGGCAATTCTATTACCTGAACCCTTTATTGAAACTACATCCACTTTCACTGCGCCGACACACAAACCAGCACCAATAAGAGACGAGCACACACACACACGTTTACATTTGTGCACACACACATGCAGTATTGACGCAGGTAGACGGCACACATGAATGCACGCTCGGCAAGCAGACACGGTGGTTTAGGCAGAGAAATAGAGAATGAAACACACACAGACATTCACACGTACACTTGTCATGCTCTTTCTCTGTTCTATTTGCTCTCAATAAACCAAATCTCAGCATATTTTGGTAATCTCGCCCCAGGCAGGAGGAGGAGTGTCCTAGGAGCCCACTGCAGAGAGCCTCATTGCCAACCCACTGCGCCAACCCTGATGACATCGTCACTATGCACCATTCACCAGAGCAGGACCGGTCCTACTGTGACATTTTGACACACTGCAGGCATTAACAAGACTGTCCAAAACAAATCAGCACACAACGGATTGTAGCAACAGGGTTTAAGTTCCACCCACTGCAAAATCATGATTGAAAAAAAGAAAAGTGATTTGTCATTCAGGAAATGCAAATCACACAGAATACTACAGTAGTTTACCACACAGGGTTATGTGGAGTGGAGACATGAAAATGTTTGAGAGACTCAACAGTTCTCACCTTAAACTGGGCTCAGACTACAGGAGTTTTAAAATCCTAACCGATTTTGAAATCGAGTTGCATCACACAAACATACGGAGAATCTTCACAGATGTTCTTCTCTCTAATCTCAAACATGCACACTGCAATTTGAAAATAATGGCTCATCACACACTACAGGATGTTAAGATTAAGATTATCGTGCCAGAGGGAGCAACGCACCACCTCTCGTGATCTCTCTCACGCTACAACTTGCAAAAAACAAATGCAGAAGGCTAAATTAGTCTAGATGAGGTATGGTTGGGGAGACGCGGTCAACACGGGTTGTCTATTCTTCATGGAGAACTGGAATCAGTTTTATATATCAACAGTAGTATGCTAGCTAACGTTAGCAAAACACTGTCAGCAGCTCCAGCTTGTCTCTCTCATTGGCTATTGTGGTCCCGCTCGGAAAGTACTGACGTAATAATCCAGATTTTAACTCCTAAATATCAAAAAAAAATTATCGGAGCGGCCCCCGATGAGACCGCGATCTGTTCACGAGGTTTAAGACTGGATCTGTACACCCCTCATATTACCAGATAATCTGGGCCGAAAATCGGTACTGACCAAGGTCTAATCTGAGCCCAGCTTTAGTGGCTTTGCTGCAAGAGTTACATTTACAGATGTTCCTGATAAGTACATTTCTAAAATGACTGTTTAAAACATGGATATCATTGTTATGTGTTCAATCTAAATGTATTTGGTGACAAATTGGCACGGCCAATGCCACTTACATTTGTTTTTCTAACCAAAGAGGTCTAATGTTCATGGAAATTTCATACACATCATATTCTCTTCATCATATTCAGCCAACGACCAGTTGTTATGTTCCTGAAAAACAGCACACAGCACCATTATACATGTTCTCAGTGGTCTAATACAACCTTTATCTCTTTCTCCCTTCCTATAACTGTATATTTCTCTACCTGCTCCCTTCCCTCATGCATTCTTCTGCCGATTTTTTTCTACCCCTGATTTAGCAACTCCTCAATCTGCTTAATGTACATCATGTACTTCAGCACCTTATGCAAATACACGCCCACCTGAGTTTGTTTTCTTAACCTTTTGGTCTATTGTTTTACCGGTGATTTACTCGCCAGGGTGCTGTTTGTGCAGCACGATTCAATGTCATCAGTAAACACAGCATGTTTGCAAAAACTTGGTAAAGTTCTAAACCTGGTAAATGGTTCAATGTTATTTGGAATACTAATGCTTATAAACATGCTAATCCATTTATTTTTTTCAGTTTTACATTGTATGAATGGTAAATATAAGATTATATTATTAAAGGCATGAGCCTTTCTTAAACTTATGATGTACTCAGTGTGATCATAGTGAGCTTATGTTTTGTAATGTGCTTTGGATACTAAAGTCTTACATCAGACACAACACTAAGCCTATTTAACTCCACATCCTCTCACTTTTGAGGTTTTGGATGAAAAAGAAATTGACTGGTTAATTCAATCATGAAAGAGAGGTGAAAGGTAATACTCCTGATGTTTGCTTGGAAAGCAGGCGATACGCCCAAAATCCCAAATCCAACAAAAAAGCAGGAACAAAAGAAGGGTTTGATGACGTATTTTCCTGTTGCGTCCTTGTTGAACGTATCAGGACACATTAGCGTTTACACTGCTAAAGACATGTGGTCAAATGCATCCCAGACCACCTCACCAAGTGGTTTGAATGATCAGAAATCAATACTTGATGTCCTTGATGTACTTGATGATGATCTTCTTGGTGATCGTTAACATTTGTATTTAGAGCTGTCCTGGGATCCGATCACCCGAGACACATGTTAATGCCAGGTGTAAACAGGGTCTTTGTGTGCGACGTTGAAGAGAGGAAGTGGTGAGCGGTAAATCGCCATCGATCAATATAATAATAATAACAATAAGACATTTAATGGTGCCTTTCATGGCACCCAAGGCCACCTTACATCACATAAAATCAGTAATGGATATAAATATACGAGAGGCTAGATTATTTATACCCACTAGAAGTCAATGTTAAAGTAATAGTTTGTTGAGAGTACTGTGTATGACTCTCACCGTCCGTTTTAAGAGCCAGAAGACCGCCACTGCGATAAAACAAACAGCAGGCCATGTCAGTTTATAAACTCTAGTTAAGCTCACCAGCCTAAAAAACAATAGCAATCTATCGAGTGGCTGGTAGATTTTGGAATCCACTTGTGGCAGGTGGACAAAAAAGTTAATATCCAACCCTGAATGACTTTTTATTGAGAGCACCGTGAGTGACTCTCACCGTCCGTTTAAAGATCCAGAAAATCGCCACTGTGACAAAACAAACGGCAGGCCGGCTGTATTTGCCTGGTCGAAAGTTGGAGGACCATCACTCTGAAAATACAAACAGTAGTAATGTGTTGTTTATGGGCCCTAGAGTCGGACTCTTCTCGACCCACGAGGCTCTGGGCTTGGAGCAGCCACTCGACCTCCGTGCTAGAAACGCTAGCATAGCTAACTAGTTTCTTTGAAGCTCTTCAAATATGGCTGGAGGGATATTCTCCGCCACTATTACATATTTATATTGATCAGTAACGTCAGGCCGATATCAGCAGAACCCAATACCGATAATGGATCGGATCAATCCTAACTCACATCCCTCAGATTTATAGGGCACACTAGTTGTATCAGCTCACTTCACTAGATAAATCACCGGAGCCAGTATCCAGGTTTTTAACAGGTTATTGACACAATGTTTTTCTGACATAGCAACAACACCACATGGAAACTTGGATATATTGATCACTCTCCTGCCTTTACTGATGCACACAAACACGCATGCTGTACACACACACACACACACAGGCAGTCAGGGAGACATGCACACACGACACACACACTGGAAAAAGGCACCTCCCGCAGAGAGCCCACAGAACTGCAGTCCCACACAGTCGATCAATAGTGTCATCTGAATGTTTAACTTTGAGCCCCATGAAATCAATACAGATTTCTTAACGGGAACAAAATATATATTTCTGCCAAATAACGATGTGTTGCTACAGTAGAAGGCAGCGTTTATGGTATCGGGTCAGTCACAGCAGACAAATAGTAGAGAGAGAGAGAGAGAGAGACAGGGTGCTAGTTTGAAATTGCTTGTTTTTCACGCTGCTCCACCCTGGAGAGACTGGGTGAGAAAAATGAAAATCTGGTGAAATGGTGAGATATCCACGGTTGGTTGTGTGTGCAACACTAACATAGCATTGATGCAGAAAAAAATGCACAAATAGGACTTGCTATTGTACCATTTATGAAGTAGAAATGGAGCATGAGAAATTCCTGCGATGCCTACCACTGTATACGATACCAATACAGCTACAAAGGGAGAAACATGGAGAGGAGAAACGCGTTAGAAAAGCAAAAAAACAAAGAGAGACCATGACAGAAGATGGAAGGTAGATGTTCAAAGCACTGGGAAGAAAAGGACGAATATTCAGACAGGCTGTGAAGGACAGAGGAAGGGTGAATTGAATAAATAAGCAGAAATAACATGGGGGGGAAAAGGTGATTGAGGGGCGAGGCAGAATGAGAAACAGCACAATAGAGGAATGTGTGTGTGTGTGTGTGAGAGCATGCAATTGAGAGACAGAGAGAAAGGGAGAGAGAGAGAGAGTCAGTGACAGGCCACATGGGAGCAGATGAAGGTGTGTGCAGCATGTCAATACAAATGCTAAGTCACTCAAGGGCTTCCATCCAGCTGAAATCGCAGCCTTGCCTCACAGTTAGGCATTCATTAGAGAGCGCTTCCTATTCTCCATTTCTTTCAAATATTAAAACAATGTCACATCTTTCCTCTGTCACTTTGTCTTTTTTATCTCTGTTTCTTTCGGCAGATAAATCACTCTTTGTCTGTCCATCTATTACCCCAGCAGGACCAGCAGCAGTGCGGCTGCTGCAGCATCAATAATTGCTTGCTTCCCTAAAGGCATACTGGGAACCCTGGGTATTTATGAGGGTGTAATCTCCTACCTGGGCTGCTCTCACACGTCCCCTCCCCATCCCCCGTGACCGGGTGACCCAGGGGACGGGCGGTTGGATGGACAGTTCTGAGCCTGAGACATGACAGTCGAGCAACATGAAATGACAGGGCTGAAAGAGGAGAGGAGAATTAACGGATGAGGGTGGAGGGGTGGAGGGAGGAAGGCCCCCGTCTGGAGACACACTATAGCTGCGCCACAAGTTTGTGTAGTACGAGTAGATCAACTATTTCTCTGAGCAATGTTGCAATTTCTCCTCGTACTAGTATACATATATGTATTACTCACATCTATCAGTGTCATTACATGTGCATCTGTTATGTCTCCTACATATTTTCATTTAATTTGTGTATTGTGTATTTTTGTTTTGAAATATGCCTTAATGAATTCATTGTGCTTATTATAATAAAAATAATAACTTGAGATGAACTGCTTTCCTGCCTAAAAAAGACCGTCAAAAAAAATCCCATATGGGATGATACATTTTATAAGTAGGACTGTCAATCGATTAAAATATTTAATGGCGATTAATAGCATGATTTTCCATAGTTAACCGCGATTAATCGCAAATGAATCGCACATTTTTAATCTGTTTAAAAATGTATCTTAAAGGGAGATTTGTCATAATTTTAATAATCTTATCAACATGGGAGTGGGCAAACGTACTTGCAAGCGTACTTGTATTATTGGAAATCAATTAACAACACAAAACAATGACAAATATTGTCCAGAAACCCTCACAGGTACTGCATTTAGCATAACAATTCTGCTCAAATCATAACATGGCAAACTCAAGCCCAAAAGGCAACAACAGCTGTCAGTGTGTCAGTGTGCTGACTTGACTATGACTTGCCCAAAACTGCATGTGATTATCATAAAGTGGGAATGTCTGTAAAGGGGAGACTCGTGGGTACCCATAGAACCCATTTTCATTCACATATCTTGAGGTCAGAGGTCAAGGGACCCTTTTGACAATGACCATGACAGCTTTTCCTCACCAAAATTTAGCATAAGCCTGGAGCGTTATATGATGCAAGTATCTTCACTCTAGCTATAAAACTGATTTCACTACAACATAAAAATAATAAGTTGCTTTCATGCGTTAAAGAAATTAGTGGCAATAAAACAAATTTGCATTAACGCGTTATTATGGTGTTAACTTTGACAGCCCTATTTATAAGGGATCAGTTTCTTGAAAATACTTACATTCCCTCTTACATTGTCAAATCAAACGGTGCAAGATAATGCGAGCACTCATTTAATTTTTAATGTGATAAGTAAGGGATAATGTACAGCGAGCGGGTCATTGTTGCGAAATAAACCCTGACAGGGTGATGCAGCGGTCCTGCATCGCCCTGAAGGGATAGCTGTACATTATCCAGCTTATTACATGGCTATTTACTTAAGAAATCAATAATTTGACACAAAAATTGTTCTCCAGAGTCCGACATCAGGACTGCATCCATAGCAACGGACGGCTATAAAGAAATAACTGACTGTAGAATGCTGTAATTGACCAATCAGCATCAAGTATTCAACAAAGCTTAAAGCATATTAATTATGTTGAATTGTGTTTTTTTTTTATAATATACAATAATAAACAGTGGCAAAGACCAGGTAATGTATTTACTGTAAATATATAAATATGTATTCATGTATGTACAGTTCTCTAGTGTGTCTCCAGACAAGAGTAAGGGAGGAGGAGGTGAGCAGCTGAGGGTTAAAGGATACATCCGTACGCCGCCTGTCCTGGTGCCAATGGCCAGGAGCTTCTGCACAGGGTCATAGGCCAAAGAAGTGGGCTGGTAAGGAAAACCATGGCGCACCGTCTGCAAGGAAAAACACAGAACAAGACTTGAATTAAAATAGAAAAACATTTTAGGATTATAGTTCGGGTAATGAAATTACATTCTACCGTGTGGTGAATCCAGTTGAAGTTTGTCATTTTGAAATGCTAAATTTCCATTTTCAAAAACTGTGATATTTCATTCTGTTAAAAAAAGATTTAAAAAAAGAAAAATTTCAATGAACTGAAAGGTTATTGAAATTCAAAAGCCATAACAAGATCAATATTCTTCTTCTTCTATGGATAGACATGGAGACTTCACACTGTGTAATTAGCAAAGAAACTGCAGCTTCTGTTAATGTTGCATCTGGATTGAATTGAGAGCGAACTAGGCATAGCATTCATATGCCAATGCCTGACTGGGCAAAACGATACCGTCTCTCACACACTCCCACTCCGAGATGCACTGCATGCACTGCATGCACTGCAGCTGTCTGCCATTAGTCATGTTAAATTTCCCAGCAGCGCCTCACTTACAGTTATCTGCTCTGGAGTGATGTAGAGACATGGATCAACAGTGTTGAATGGAAATGTTACAACAATAACATTACAGGTTTACCAGCAAACTGCAGTATGAGAGATTACTGCTTTAAAAACTCTAACAATGCTACACATAAGAATAAAAGCATTATAAATATCAAATTATAGTTTAATTATATTTAAAAGACTATCTTTAATGGCAACACTGTCTGTCATAGAAGCCCTGCTTTTGCAAAGCATTGTAACAAAAATAATACACAATTGTCTACATGTATTTTGTATTTTACCATCCTAAAATAAATATATCTGCAAACAATCACACAATGATGATGAATCCATAAGTGCATCTCAATTTAAGGAATAGACCTTTTCAAAATTGACAACATAAACATATTAAATGGGCCCCTTTATATTTCCTGTTGAAATGTTTGTTAATCATACTGTAGCATACTAACATGCTAATTAGTACGTTAAGACCGTATTTGAGATATTTTAGTATTTCCGAAACCTTAGTATGAAACCAATAGTGCGCAAATTGCATAATATTTCAAGGGAGATATTACAGTATGCAAACGCTGGACACTACGTCGGCATAAATATGCCCTAGCAACAGAATGGCAATAAAAATGTGAATGGGTGAACGGGTCCACCAGAGAGTCCGTGACCTCATGTAATCCCCAGCAAAGCAGAACTGTGAAGGGCCTTTTATGAAAATAATACATCTGGTCAACATTAGTGGTCCTAAAAGCTTCTGACTACGTACTGCAAAGAAAAATGCCCATCAGCGCTCAGCGAAGGCCAATAACCATCCTGAACGAATATTTGAAATGAACCAATATTTCATCAGTAAAAATTCCTACAAGAAATCGGTCAATAATAAACCTCCAGTTCTGAACCCACGATGAAGTCATCAGTGGCTTGTTTGTTTGTTCATAACATAACACCCATTGTTGCCAGACTCCCCCACCTCATCACCATCACAAACACCTTTGTTTGGCCGCCTGAATTGTTGTAGCGGGGGTTTTGTGCTCTCATTAATACTGGAGAGGATGAATTAGGAAAGATAACATGAGAGTCTGTGGATGAATTAAATGGTAATAAAACGCAGGATGAAATCACTCGGCGGTGATCAGACTCAACAGAGGAAACACACACTGAATCCCACTGCAACCAGAGTGTGTGCATGCTTTGCACATATTTCCCATTCATATACAGCAAACAACAGTGTATGTGTGTGAGTCTACATATGTTCATTATTATTTACACATATTGCATATTTATGAGTGCAATATTATGGTACATACATACCAATTACAGTGAGAGTACCTAGCATCCAGATGCACATATCTGTCGCTCGACTAATACCTACCCAGCGGGGTTCCAAGGCTACATATAGACCAAAGAGTGCCTTGCATACAAATGGAGTGGTAAACAATAACATAGATAACCTTTATGTAAGAGAGTACATAACATATCCAATTCTTCGGTTTAAGGATCGGATCACACTGCACACAGTAATTGCTGGCATTCTCCTGTCAGTATTTATTTTCAATAATATCACCCGTTTTAAATACACTTCCTCCTTACAGTATGTGGCCATTTAATAACACTGAATAAATCATGTATTGCTGAGTACGTATGTAACTCTCTCACAATAATGCACCTAATGCATCTGGAAGGCATTAGGCTGTGAACATTAAGGTATACATGCACCACAAGTCACAACACCATCATCCTAACACACATCCAAGTGCATTTTATAGTTATAGAGTTATTTCAAAATGGCACGGCTTTGAGATTGTGGGCTGCACAATTAATCAAAATGTTATCGAAATATGATATGGCCTGCTGCAATTTTCAAACCGCTCGAGGTGCAATATTTGTTAAGGGTGAAATGAAAAAATACCATTTTAAATTAAATACGGGCGTGCTGCAGAGATGTCTTGGCCTACACATCTTATTCGTTGGGCTTGAGTTTTCCATGTTATGATTTGAGCATATATTGTTTTATGCTAAATGTAGTACCTGTGAGGGTTTCTAGACAATATTTGTCATTGTTTTGTGTTGTTAATTGATTTCCAATAATAAATATATACATACATTTGCTTAAAGCAAGCATATTTGCCCATTCCCATGTTGATAAGAGTATTTAATAGTTGAAAAATCTCCCTTTAAGAGATACAAAATGTGCGATTAATTTGCGATTAATCGCTATTCACTATGGACAATCATGCGATTAATTTAATCATGATTAAAGATTTGAATTGATTGACAAACCTAATTCTTGAATGAAACAGGATGTTGGCGTGGGATTTCATTTTAAGGGTTTCAAAAGTAGGTGAGACAAAGTTTGCAGAATAGGCACTGAAACTCACCTTCACCCTATCGTTAAGAATCACTTGCCTTCCCCATCACCCCCATTTGTTGACGAGGACAAAGAGGAAGGTTAAGTGTATTTCCAAGTTATCAGGCAATAAACGTTTGTGACCTTAGCAGTAAAGAGAGCTACAGATAATACTAGCAATGATGTTTCAAACTGACACTCAAAAACACTTCTCTAACTTTGACTATGACCAAAATAATATTTTTATAAAACAAGCCAAGTGCATCACCAAATGATTCTACAAAAAGAGGAAAAAAAGTGGAAATACACATGCATAGACAAAACCATTCATAATTATTGGCCATGCACACACATATTGGTTCTATCAGAACCTGGCCAGACATTCACACATTTATCCTTCAGGCAAAGAACGTATATTGCTAAGAAGTGAAAGTCAATTATACGTTCCATTGCAATGCCAGCACCCAGCAGCAAAGCTATGCCTCTGCCATTTTGGACTGTAATTGAGTCGACTACCATAAAGAAGCCAGTTACACGTCCGCCTACAATGTGACGTAAAAAGTAAAACCAAATTATTTCTATGATTTTAATGTCTCTACTGAAATGTCCTGTGTTGAACAATAAAAATATTATAAATATGCATACTATTATAACTTTTTACTTACTTACTTACTTATTTATTTATTTATGTAGTTAACTTTTTTGCCCTGCTGCTTCCCAGAGGAACATAAAGTGAGCGATGGACATAAATTGAAGTTAGAAAAATCCATCACACAGATTTTGAGAGCAATGTCAAACTTTTTCATGTCAAGGACCTCCAAATTCAATGCCCAATAGACCACAGACCACGGATGTATAAGAGGTTGTGTCCTGTACTTTTGCTCTGCGTGTTAGTAAATAGACTACAACTACATTAAATTCTGTTGATGGCATGCTACTAGCTCTACTAGCTACTGGCCGATAGCCGGTTGTTTGGGAACAGAGACGTTAATACATCCCCCACGGTACCGGCTTACAGCATACAGATCATGGGTGTATTATAAGATAATAATAGTGATGAATTACAGACAATATATCCATTATTACAGCCACATACAGCTAGCAGGAAGCCAGCAGAACTGGATATGTCATATAAGCGTACAGGGCGGTGCAATCTCGTGGGTCTGATGCACGTTCATTATGCCGAGGAAAATAAGTTAATTTTACAACTTTTAGTTCAGAATTATTTAAATGAAGGCTATTTAAGTGTTCATACTGGGAAGTTGATTTACCTCGAAATAAATTATCCTCTGATTTACAGATGTCTCTTTATCCCTCCTGTTGTCTTCGGGTCAATTTGACCCGAAGACAACAGGAGGGTTAAACAGGCCAACTGATGATAATGAACAAGGCTATTATTTGACAATAATGTTTTCTTGTCTGGCTATTATTAATAATATGAGCATACTTTTGTTAATTTTTCATGACCTAATGTTGAATTTCTGTGGATTTAACCCTCCTGTTGTCTTCGGGTCAATTTGACCCGAAGACAACAGGAGGGTTAAACATTCATGGCTATGGACTCATTGGCGTTTCGATCTTTGCTTCTATACTCTTTGCTCCAGGTGTTGCCACCAGACCCCTTTAGGTTCTCTAGCCCAACTCTGGTGCACTGTTGCTGGGATACAGGAGATCCACCCCCCATATATACTGTACATACAAGAGAGCCAAGAAGTGGATGAAAAACACATTTACTCTGGTGAATCTCGGAGCTGCTCATCTATATTTCAAGGCCAAAGCCATAAAGCCATTTTTCTCCCTCTTTCAGTGGGTGTTTGTAGTATAGTTCACCCACACTCTATCTATCTATCTATCTATCTATCTATCTATCTATCTATCTATCTATCTATCTATCTGTCTGTCAATCTATTGTCTAAAATAGGAGGTACCTATTAAAAAATTCAGCAACGTTAACGTCTGATTGGGTAGCTGTTTACAAATTTAGGTTAACAAATTATGTGATCAGTCGCGTGTCAAAAACAGCCCAAAAATTAACAAGGGAAAATAAACACAAAGGAATGTATAAATGTATATAATCATTCTGTTGAAGCAGCGAAGATGTAGCCTGCATTTAGAAACACGTTCAGCCATGCAGCAACTGTTGACCTGCTGCTAAGGACCTGCGTTATGGCTGCCAGAGTCTGCATTACATCAACTCCTCTCTCCATCCACCTCCTCCCCTTTTCTCTCCCCTCAGTTGTGTTGTTTTCTCCCCCTTCTCCACACATACCCAACCTTTATCCACACACAAGCATGGTGTTTAATCAGTTAACCCCACACAGACATCCCCACCCACCAAAGACTAACACCACCTCACACCACCCATCATGCGCTCTCTCTCTCTCTCTCTCTCTCTCTCTCCACACATCGTTCAGCTGCAGAGCTGGTCTAGACCCCTTGTTTCTATAAATAGCAAGCAGCACCCATGTCTACCACTGCCAGCAAATCGTGCATTGAGCAGCTATGTCTCCAAACACGGATCAACACGGTCAAATATGGCATTCAAATCTCAAATATATCTTCATGTGATTACAGTAATTGCCAATAACATTGCTATACCTGATATAAAGGTAGAAAAGCTTATTTAACACTAGTGTGGTGCAGCTTAGTCACATTTACGGTTACTATATGGTATATTGAGTATCAGCTCTCTACAGCGTTTGCAATTTTCTCGCAAAGTGTACAAATGTGTGAATCTGAAAAATGATTTACAATTTCGGTCAACATACCCAGATTTGCTAAGCTCTGATGCTAACAAATGTGTTTTTTTGAATATTATATCTTTCCTCATGCTTCCTTATTAGCATGTTAAGGTATATTGTTGAGGATAATATGTAGCAGGCCATGCTTCACATCTTTAGGCAGCTCTGATCATCGCTTTTGCCAATTATAAATGACAAACGTTGTCACCTTTATATTAGCTGAAGCCAAAGTAATTTCACTAAAAGCCAAAACATAAGCTAACTTGGCTGTAATGTAGTTGATGTTCTTTCTGAAAGCTGCGTCTGTACTTGGCCAAAAACATGTCTACAGACTTCACAAGGCTTTTTGAAAATTATTACTTTCATGAATCGGGGGAAACTAGAAACGAGGCTACTTGTTAAGTTACTGTGAAATCAAAAAGAACAAGTTTATAACACACAAGGTGGTTTACATCATTACTAAAAAGCACCGCACTGGGTTGCACCAGCTATGCTTAAGTTCAAACGTAGCTTAGTTTGAATGTAATTTCTAACTTAAGTCTGAGTTTATGAGCTACTAACATTTCAATGGTTGCACCAGCTGAAATAGATAAGTTACAACTTAAATCTTCCACTTAGCCCATAGTAGGCGTAAAGTCCTCCATAAAATAGCAGTTGGCATGGCGTGTTGTTTTGAAAGGTGGGATAACTTTGGTGGATGAGCAGTTCTACCGGCTGTTATACCGCCGTCGGCAACGCGCTCCGTGATAGATTACACCCCTTGGCCATTCATGATGACTGATTTATACATCCCGCTTTCGTTTTCCACGAGCGGATACAGAGGATTACCAACCTGCTGGTAGCAGATTTGCAACATAACACAAACAGAAACGGGGCCCTCAGTCCTTTCTTATGAGTATTTCTGCCACTATTATTTTGCTACAGGACAAATTCAAAACTCGGTTGGTGATTCAATTCAAGTGCATGAATCTATTGTGTGTGTAAAACGATAAGATTAGTCACACTATCATTATGTCAGCGCTCTGTAAACATGCAAAATAAAGAACATAACGTAACAAGACATACAAAATAACACATAAGTGGGCAATTACATATACACATCCCCTGTGCCACATTGACAAGCAAATATATAGATAACTTTCTAACTAACAACTACTAATTTATAACAGTTTGCCTGTGTTTCCTATCATGATGTGTTTGTCACAATTCCATCTGCTCAATAACGTTACCGTTTTATTATATTACCCTATGTTGTAGTTGACGGTTTCACCACATGTCACTGTTGTTATATTTCACGTTAGCTGTAGATTAAGGCTTTATAATTATCACCTAATCATGATGCTTTGTCCTAGTTTACGGACATTTTTGTTGTTGTTTGGTGATCAACGTTTCCTATTTTTAGCCATTAGCCTCTTCGCTTAACTAGATTCATATGATGCCAGTATCTTCACTCTAGCTTTAAAACTGAGCACGTTACAACCTAAGAACTGCAAATTGCGTTAATGCATTAAATAAATTAGTGGCATTAAAATAATTTTGCGTTAACATGTCATTATCGTGTTAACGTTGACAGCCCTAGTTTCTATATTCCCCTTGTGAACGTAAATTGGACACACCTATCGGTATAATGTAGTCCAGTACAACACCACCTCTAACTATGACCTCAATAATAAACATCTATAAACAAATATAACTGAATTTGCACGTATCAATATGGACAAGAGGTGTACCTTAGTAGCCCCTTGTTATATTTATGGCAATATAGGATGATTGTTCACCAGGTACAGGTAGCTAAACCCATCATGCACTACTCTTTTGGGCATGTCAACAACTGAGTAGGGGCATGTAATTCCCTTATCTCTGCAGCTCTTCAGAGCTACGCCGAGACAGGCAGTCAGCGAGTTGAAACTGGCCCAACGTAATGATTGATTCACAGCATCGGCCCTTCAATATGGCAGTACATAGCTCTACATGGCAGCATCACTGCAGGACCTCAGGAGATAGAGTTAGGATACAGGAGTAATACACTGAGCAGACTCTACAGCCTGACCTTGATGGTGCTTGGATACATTCATCTACACAACAACAAAATCACAAGGGAAGCATTTCGCGCACACACAGAGCAAGAATAAATGGAGGAATGGATGAAGAGGCCACTTGTGATGTGCAGTTTGAAGCAAGAGTACTGACAAGTGGTGAATAATGCATGGTGAGAGCAGCATGTATGTGGACAGCAGAGAAAAGCAAATGGAAATGGAAATGAAGGAGAGTAATGCACTGAATATGGGAGGCTACAGGCTTAGTTGTAAGATATTTGCTTCTTATAAAGATAGAGGAATCATTTTTGGATTCAACATAACTTAAACTGTTTTTGTGATCATTGAACACTGTGTGCCAGCTTCTGTCAGCAGACATAAAGCAGAGATCTCTTTAGTTAAAGAGATCATCATATTGTAACCTAACTGTGAAAACCATCACACATCTAAAAGCAAGCTTACTGGAGCATATTGTTTAATCTTTTAGCTAGTGATATGATATAAGATAACTATAACTTTACTCTCCGGTCCATTTCTGTGGTGAAGAAGTTGAGAGACACGTTTGTCCATCGACAAAAGGACTTCTTTTCCCTCGATGGCACCAAACATAAAAACAATGGCTAGTAGATAATTTGCGTAATGCATCTCTTTCTGACCTCTCTCAGCATTTTGGGACAGGTAATGCGCGTACGCATGTACCACGTGCCAGACGCATGAGACGTTGGAGACGGGGCCCCATTTTTTTTTTTTTTTGTTGTTTTTTTCCAAATTTCATTAACAAAAAAGTAAAACACCAATAACAGTAGCCTACAGGGAGTATTGGGCAACATAAATAATAATAAACAAAAAAATAGAAAATATATTTTGGCTTAAAAACTGATTAAGCAATACTGCAAATCATCTGGCAATGTTGTCCACAATGTTTCTCAAGAGATGAGCTGTCTTTAAAGCTTTTTTTGTCTTTAAATACTTTACAGACAGAATCATAAAACATCTGAAGTTCGACCATTAAACTTTGTGAGGAAGAAACTGGAGAAATCTGACCTTGTGAATGTGAATGTGAATGTTTGCCCATAAGATACAGCTATTTTATTTACTTATCAACTTCATTGTCACTGCATTTGAAAATAAGATACTTTCTATAATAGAGACCTTAAGAGTTTCCCAGATAAATAAAGAAATTTGAGTCCAAAAGTTACTTGAATGAGTACAGAAATAAAATAAATGAGAAAAGACTCAACCTCCTTTTTGCAGAAAGGAACATAAAGGGGAAACATGATCGTGAATTCATAGCACGGATAGTATCTGTGTAAAATTTGACTTTATTGGGGACAAAAAATCTATTAAATTCAGTCCAACATTCCTGCTAACATTGGTAAAAAATGATTATCCAACAATGAAAGGAGCAGCGACACTGACTTTGAATGGAACTTCAATGAAGAACACTTCTGAAATGAGCATTATTATAAAAACGTTCCTCAAGAATCTTTCCACCAATCCACAATCTAAGAAAGGTTCATATAATAATGATGCTTTAATGAGAGACATCAATTTGGTTATTTATCTTGATGTAAGATGCAAGTGAAAATATTCAAGATATCTATAATAATGGGTACTGGAAATTTGTTTTGAAGGAACAAACATGTAGCCTATCTTATCAAGATATAGAAGATCTTTGTTTGGTTAATGAGGGATATTAAGCTTTGCTTCATAGAAACAGTTCACTCATTATGTTTGGCACAATCTACAAAGACTTTTAATAACGTGTTTTAAATCCTCCCAAAAGGTTGGATGTGTATCGCAGATAATTTCCTGATTGCAGTCAGCATCTTGTGCATTTATAGTTATGAGAAGAAACTCAGAACCATGACCACGAAAACAAAATGTTGGTCTGTTGATGTAGCAAATAATTATTGTGTGATCACAAGAAAACAAAAATAAAGGCTATAATATTGTACTATGGACTCTCTGGCCTTCCTAGATGCACAGTGTCCTTGATTTCTCCGTCCATGATCATAAATCTTTACTGAAGACACTGTAAAAATCTCTGTTTAATCTCAATATAAAATAATTTGTAAAAGCAATGTTCAGCAATTTCAAAACTGCAATAGTGTATTATTGAAAACACAACTTTGAGAAACAGACAACATTAACATATTTAAAGATGAGTCTAGATGAATGGCGTACAACCCACAAGTGACCCGTATTTCAAATTCAAATGGGAGTATTTCAGTGTTGCCATGACAATACTGTCTATGTAAATCCACAAGGGCAAATCAACCCTGAATCACAGAGTAGAAAGCTGTCCTCTGTTGTTTGAATCACTCCGCACATCTGGCTATACAGCCCAGTAAGTGACATTAGAGCCGGTGTTACAATTATCATGGTTACAAACATGGTTATGACAAGAATATGCATATATTATATATATATTCAATTTTCACACCATATGATGATGTATCAATGATTGGTAGAGCGCAGCCAATTTTGAGATGTAAAGGAGAAAAAAATTGGTTGTTGTTAACAATTGTTAAAGGTCAGAGAGTTGCAGGTTGCCATGGGAAAACAGGAATAATTCGTCTGAAATTGCATACTATGCACTACATACTCCATATGTGTACTATTGTTCAACATACTTTTGTGTGAATAAACAGTATATTTTCGGACGCACTGAGCAGTAATTTAAGTCTTCACTGAAAGCCTCCTTGCCAGTTGGAAACGTGTAACCATGGTAACACGTGCCAACCTCATGTGACCAAAACGCCAGTTTGTGAGAATCAAAGTCTGAACTGATTTGAGGGCCAAGCAAAGTTAATTCTTATACTTACGTTAAATGAAGCGTTATTGACATTACAGAGCTGTCCGTTGACGTCATTTATGAACGTTGTCGTCACTACCTCATTGCATTCAGGGATATTTATGCTGTCGCAGTGTCCGGCATTGTTTACTGTTCTATTTCGCCAGAAATAGTGTGCAATATCACTTCATTTAAGTGGACGGTGGTCTTAATTTTGGAATAAGTATTTGGTCAGTTAAAACATGTTGGTGGATACACTGTTTTAACTGCATTAAAGATGGGAAACATATGAACATAAATAACACTCTTAACCAAGCTGGGGACCAATGGTGCCTTCAAATGGGGTCGTGTTTACCATGTTCATGAGAAGAGTCCATATGAACGCCCCCCTCTTGTGGTATTCACGACTTTCTAAGTGGAAAGTTTCTGAAAGCTCAGAGTTCAGGAGTTTTGACGTGTTTGTTGACGTTGTCAGAAATGGCGGAGGCCGTAGAAGTTAATGTTTCGGTGCATAATAAGTTAATATACTGTCATTTTAGTCGTGTATTGTTTTTCTTCGTAATTTTATAATATGTCTGCGGAAAATGTTGATGTTCCCAACGGAACCTTTGCATTTCCTGCATTATGTTACCCGCTTGCTAGCTTGCTAAATAGCCTCTGTGGCTTCTAGACGCCGACAGTAACGTTAATATTGCCGTTGCTTAGCAGCGGTGTTCTCACGACTTAACCACTTGAACACCACGCATACCGTGCACACGACTTCCCATGCTGTAAATACGACCCTTACGAGTTTCATTTGAAGGCACCACAAGTAAAGAGCATGGAACAAAGGTATTTTAAGCTTGTGTCTCAGCATTAGTTACTCTATGAACATATTATGTTCAAGTTGAAAGCACTTATTGTGAGTCACTTAGAATAAAAGCACAACCTAAATAAATGTAATGTAACATGCAGTTTGCCTTTGTGTGTGTTAAGTGTTGCCTGTGTGCATACAAATTGTGCGTCTGCATCAGCCCAGGTGTTTTAGCACATGTCCCTTCAGGCCAACCGTCAGGATGAGAGACAGTAGTGGTGAGAGAAGTAGAGTATTCCCGTCACATACATCTATTCTAATATATAGAGATGTTACGAAAGTCAGAGCGCCCATCAAACAAACAAAGATACACGAGGTTTCCCCCACTACTGTTTGAAGGGAGATATTTTGAGGTTGCTCTAAAATTCCTTTGATCTAGTCAGGAGCAGCCCAAAAAAAATAAAAAAAAGAGAGGCAAATCAGACCGTGGGTAGGAGAGGAGACGTTTGGGGGAGGAGTAGGAGAGGAGATCAGGGGTTTGTGAATGTGTGAAACCGGTTGAAACACTCAGTGGTTACACAACACAGCAGGATGCCATTCATGTCTTATCAGAGACACTCTTGGCTGTCTTTTCTAACCTGTGGTCTATCTATATTTTATGGTTCGGATACCCATCAGCTATACCTCAGGGTCCAGAGCAATCTTTTATTGCAATTAATATTTGTACAATGTCCAAACCTAATAGATATCACCATGAAACTTCCCCAGTTGATGACTTTTCTTGACATTTTGAAGCCAAAGATTTTTTAAGAGGGAATTATGGATATATCTCTCTCACACTCCATCAAATCAGAAAATACTGTCAACGGCCATAAAAAAATTCCATTTCTGTCATGTTTTCAGAAATAAAATGTTCTATAAATCAGGCTATGAATGATGTATGATCAAACCCCTCGGTATAAACCTTCAGAATATAGATAGGAATGAAACTGGAAAGTTTGGTGTATAAGTGCTACTGAAATTGGCTCAGAGTCTGAGGAATAACTAATTTTGAGACAACTGCCTTTAAAGATATGGATTGTAAAACTCCATACATTTTGCAGACACTAAAGGTGAATAGGGTAAAAAATGTAAATAATAGATATCACCATGAAACTTCCCCAGTTGATTACATACATTAAAACAGTTATTTTTTGCATTACAAGTTTTTTTTAATTGTATGTTAAATGTTAATGTATATATACAGTATGTTAAATATCCAAGACAGGCATTATCTAATGTTAACCTTTGGTGAATTTAGGAGAAATCTACAGACGCAAATAGACAAAGTGAAGTAAAATAAATACCTAAATGTGTATTTTGGATGTTTTCCTTCCACTTGTCTGAAAGAAGACATGCTATGGAAGCAAAATAGCCTAAAATCTCAAAATTGACCAGTACATGAAAAACCATGCTTTTGCCTGGGGAGTGTCTCGCCTTTAAGAGCACCGAGAACCGACATGGCAAATTAAAACGTGTCAGCTCCAGGAACTCACTTCATTGATAGAAAAATCCAAAGAAAAACACCCACACTGTTTCCTTGACAGGTGATGTGAACCACCACAGGAATTATTGTGTGGCACCAAAACATGTGAAAGAAACCAGAAACACTTCTAACTTTTTTTTTTTTTTCATTAAAAACTATCCTCAGTGTCTTTTTCCTATGAATAAGGTGATTCAAGGTTTCCAGAGTGTGATTCTCTATCACGCTGAAGAGCCAAAGGATGAAGGGAAGGACTTCCATTCATCACCGAGGCTGAGGCAGATCTAATAAGCACTTCCTCCATGCGCCGGCTGCGCGGCACATGAATGCACACGCAGAGCAGCACACGGATGTGAACGGGGTGAGAAAGCAGTGGGAGATCTCGGAAGTATGAAAACGAATGAATGAGCCTCTCTGCTGTCTGGGGTGGGCTCATTTGTATGACAGTAACTGCAGACTACACAGCATTGTGTGTGGCCAAAGGGAGTGAGGGAGAGACACTTGTATGTATGTGCATTTATATTGTATTAAAGTACTGTATGTTGTATAGATTATGTATACATAACCACATGTACGTATAAATACTGCACAGATAGCTGCACCATGCAGTCGTTTTTTTACGTGGCAGCATTTAACACAAACCCTTCAAGAGTCAAACGTTAAGCATGTGTCTCTTCAAATGAAAGCGTGGGCTGAACAGCCACATACACATTATTTCTATTATACAAGCGCGAGGCAATCGTCTCCGTTTGGAGGGTGCGGAGGAGGTGGTTGTTGTGATCGCACGCTGGGGCTTCATGCCGTGCTTTAATGCAGACGCGGGGTCAGAAACCAGCCATGTGTGGATGTACTGTATAATGTGGTTTAACCTTTTAACCACAGCAGCAGGCATATTAGTGGATCCGGCATGGCACAAGTATCATGCCTCAGGCGCCGTAGAAAAAGCAGGACTGGATACAAAATAGTCGTCACATGTTGCTGCCCACGACACCGTAATGTCATTGTCACAGAGAGGAACCCACATTCACGCATGGTTGTTTTTTTAAAACAAAATTTGAAGGACAGAAATTTCCTATTCTATTTTTTTGTTTTTTTGTTTTGTGATTTAGATATCATCGTCATCTCTAGTTACCAGGCTGCGAGCTAATGTGGTTAGTTTGAGTGATAAGCTTGCATACTAGTTATTAAGATATCAGTTTCACCAAATATCTACACCTTAATGTATGTTTTATTATTATTATTGATTCAATCTAGACAGCTTTTTTAAGAAAATGGCAGTGTTGTAGCCAAGACCACCTAAACCGAGACCAAGTCATGACCAAGACCAGAGTGTATCGAGACCGAGAAAAGAACAAGAGTTGAGACCACGTCAAGACTAAGACCAAGGCAGAGCAACACCGAGTCAAGTCCCACACGTCATGACACACTTAACGATAAAATGTTGAACATGTAAACCAAAGACACTCCTCAAAGTGAAACTGAAAGATCCACAATACCACAGAAAACAAATGAAGATTCCTCCTCATTCACCTATTTTATTGCCATATATACTGTCTGTATGTATAAGTGTACCTTGAGAAATGTCTTGATAAAGTAATCAAAAGGCATTGCAGAGGTGAATTTTATGTGTGGGAATTTTCCTTTGTTTTCTATAAGCAATTACAGATGTTAACAAATAAATCAGACTATAAACAATTTAGTGATATCCCCGCAGTTGTGGTCTTGAAACAAAATCCTCTTTGTCCGAGGCCGAGTAAAAATGCGGTCAATTCTGAGACAAAACCGAACCTTCAAAACGTGGTCTTGAGACCAGTCTCGAGACCGAGGCCGATCTTGTGTAATACAACACTGGAAAATGGGAAAACTGTAATAAAAAAAAAAAAAGAGAAAGTACGAATAATCTCTGAATATGCATTAGATTGCCCTTGAAATGCACCTGAATACACTGTCTCTTACTCACTGAATACACTGCTGGAAGGCATCTTATCTGCAAGAAAGGAGCCTTGAATCCTCTAACGAGCTGTGTTTCTATTATAAAACAAACAAAAAAAAAAACCTCAACTCCGGCTTCTGCATACACCTTTAGATACTTCTAGAGAGACTTCAAGTAGATGAGGTTTGTCAAGTGCTTGTGAGTAGCACTTAAGAGCAGATGGATCCACTAACCACTCAGAGAGGCAGGGGAGGAACTGTGAGTTGGTTTACAGCTTTGCAGCACTGCAGTTCCAAGTGGATTTGTTTTCCATAATAAAGTTTCAACTCAGCAGTCTCAGTCATGCACTAAAAAGTTGTGTTTGTTTTTCCTCATACTTTTCTCCGACAGTAAAATGCTCAGAGAGGGCAATAAATGTGTGCAAATGTGCATCGCTGAAATAATAGATGTTTCTCTGCAAGTAGCCACACGATGGACACGTTAAAGGATGAAGAACATTTGCAGAACATCTCTGTAATTTTAAGCATTTATTGCCTTTTATGGTCAGTCAGTACACAATTGATGTTGTGGGTCAACAACAGTGTATTTAAGATGATTGACTTCAACAATCTCTTTTCTCCCCAGAACACTGATGTGGACACAGTGGTCGAAAAAAGTACTCAGACACTTTACTTAAGTAAAAGTAGAAATACCACAGTCTAAAAATAATTCATTACAAGTTAAATCCCATATTCTAAATGTTATTTAAGCAATAGTACAGAAATATTATCAGCAAAACTTACTATGCAGAATGGCTCCTTTCAGTATTATATTATTATTGAATATTATATTATTCTAGTCTATTCTTAGTTTTTGTCATTAACAAATACATGTAATAGCATTTTAATGTTGTAGTTCCTCAACTTCAAGACAACTGTATATACTCTGTATTCACCTTATGCTTTGCCTGA
Source organism: Sebastes umbrosus (assembly GCF_015220745.1). Lineage (NCBI taxonomy): Eukaryota > Metazoa > Chordata > Actinopteri > Perciformes > Sebastidae > Sebastes > Sebastes umbrosus. The sequence continues at coordinate 9,131,778 of NC_051281.1, forward strand.
ACTAAGGTGCTTCCGCATTGTGTTATGTTGTGTTCTCACTACCATTTAAAGCGGAAGTGCCATTATTTTGCTTAGCGTCGCCCGTCGCCAGTGTTATCACTGTCATCACTGTTTACTTGTCAAAAAGCTGAATTAATGTTTTTTTTTTCAGGTGAGAAAGTAACCATTTAGATTTCCAATATGTGATCAGTTTAACCAAATAGATTTGGAAATTTGCGCCAATGTTTTTGAGGAGCTGCTGGCTGTGTGAGACCAGCCGCTCAGCGTAGATAAGCAAGCACATGTCAACAGTGTTCAATTACTCTCACTGCTAGAAGAGGTAGACACAGGTCCGCACTGCAGGTTTAACTATTGGGTACTAAAAGCAATAATAATAACGTTAAATTAAATCAGTTCAACCTCTTTTTGCTGGCGCTACACCGGAAAAAAACTTACACAATTGCGTAAAAACCGGAAGTGAAGAAATGGGCGGGGCAGCATAAGGTGAATAGACTACCACTGGGTAGATTTGAAGTATAGTATTGCATCATATCATAAAAGCAAATCATGTGTTTTTTTGTAAAAAGTAACTATAACTGTCAAATAAATGTAGTGGAGTAAAAAATTACAATATTTTTCTGAAATGTAGTGGAGTGGAAGTATTAAGTAGCAGAAAATGGAAATACTTAAGTAAAATACAAGTATGTCAGAATTGTACTTAAGTACAAGCAATGATGTTATGAAAAAGAAACAAAGAAGTTGCCTAGAGCGCTTTTTTCTTCATAACATCCTTCATTATAATTTGACTGTTAAAGATGAAAAGAAGAAAATAAAACAGGTTCGGTGGTTTTCTGTTAGAAATAAAACTTAAATTTGACAAGAATTTTACTCTCACTACGGAGCCACGTATCACACAAAAGAGGAATTACTGCAGTGGTTGATTTAATCGTGCAAAATGAAAACAGACTTCGTGAGAGTGAAGTGATGGAAAATGGAGAGAAATGAAGGGCTGCTTGAAAAGCTCACTCCATTATATTTGCACAGCATGAGGTGAGGCGGGCGGTCTGCCGTCACCCAGACAGAACGGACAAAGCAGTTTTTTAGAAGCCCACACAAAATCAAGAGGCGGCTGTTTCTCTTTCTCGAACACACACTGTCACATACAGAAAAAAATAATGTAGAATATGGTACAATAGCACCGTACATATTCTGTCTCAGTGGGCTCTACTGCTGCTCTTTTGAACACTTCAATAATTATTTTTTTTACTCATGCCACACAGCCAAAAAATCGTTAGAAAACAGAAAGATATAAAACGGTGAGTAAGGAAGATGACTCCTCAAGCATAAAAGAAAAAAAAGCTTTAGTTTGTTAGAATGGTTGCTGCACACACACAGACACACACTGTACGTCTTGTCTCACTTGTATACAGTTTACTGAACATCTCTCCTCTCCTATTGCTTTTTCAGCATCTTCTCCTCTCCGCCTGACATCAACTCCTCCTTAATTGATCCCACACTGTGGCTTCTGACAGCCAGTTGACACATGGTAATGTGAGACTAGCTGGAAGTCAACCCACTGAGTCATCACACACCCAGGAGAACTCGTGGGGTCGCTTTCGAGGGAGTGAGGTGATGTCATCTTTGCCAGCCGGAGGAAAGAGGCGGGGGAAACGGCAAACTGCTAACCTCTGAGATTCAACCGTGAGTTTAATAAAAAAAAAAAATTCTTCAGTGAAATATTTACACCGGACTAGCAGAACAATTACACTAAAATCATTTGGCTAATGTTTTATAACATACTGCTGATGATTTTGGCATTTACTCACAATACCATTGTCTGAAACTGAGGAGCAAATATGTGAATTAGTGTAACAGCAAAGCAATTAACAAGTCTCCAGGAATCAATATAGTCTACTGAATACAGTAGCGTAGATAGGGAGCACTGAGAGTGTTGGTTAGAATACTAGAATACTACATCTTGTAGATAACTAATTAGCACCTCCTTCTACCAGATTCATTCACTTGTAAAATAGATGTGATTATAACAATACAAAAGAGGCTATCTAACAAACTAATATTATGAAAAAAATGTGATTGGAGATTCTACTGAAAAAATAAGATCAGATTTATCAAGAGTTATTGCAAATTTTTGCAGATCTTTGATCAGATTTCACAGTTTGCAGGTTACCTTCAAGACACGACATGCTCACAAACCTGTGATATTTCAGTCTGGACCAAACTGGTGGACGACCAACTGACTGACATCGCCATCCCCAGATACACGCTGCCACCAAAGCTCAAAATCCTTGAAAAAAATACTAATGGACTGTTGTACACAAAAGAATAGACATTAGCTTTACAGAATCCAAATGGATGCACCGTACAGTCCATTAGTCCTATTAAAACATCCTGTTCCTGAAGAGCTGGCTGCAAAAATGTGTCACAAAGCAACTAAATTCTTCCACAAAATGAGTCGTTCTGAATCATTCAGATTATCCTAATGGACATACGAAGGATTTTATTTTACAATGGAAGCTAATTTGAAATGTGATTGTGTGGGTGTTATGGGTAATCATACTTCTCCCTTTAGAGATTAATCATTTATTAAAGGAGATTAGAAATGTGAATGGGGTCAGGATGTCTCAGTGCACCTTTTAACAAGCTCCAGATCCCAAAATATATTTTAAAAAATCACTTCATTGAGTTCAGACATGGATTTTCAACTGCAGACACCTGAGACCACCAATAAACAACGTATTTAATTTCTCCAAACACAAGTTATGTTTTATGTTTTCCGGACAACTCACCTCGTGTGGTCATGCAAATAATGATTGTTCTCTCTAAGAAGCAAAGAAGCGTGATGTTGTTATAGCACAGCAAAACCTCGTACACCTGACTGTTGAAGGATTCTGGCATACTTAATACTACTTCTGCAATTTAAGTCAGAAAGCAGAGATGCATTCAAGTACGTGCTCATCTGTCAGACTACGGCAACATTTACAAATAATATTTTTCCACATCCGCTTACATTCATCCGTGACTAAGAGTATATTCAGATATTTCACTTGATGGGGTTAGAGCCATGTTCTTCACAGCGACAGCTTCGGCTAAATGAATATGGAAACCAGCACTCCTCATTGATTAAAATTCTATACTCGGTACTCCACTTTTGAAAGGTGATGGGGTAAAAAAAAAAACAGAGAGGCACATGCAATATGAATGCAGTCAGCTGAGATAAAAACTTCCCAGAATGCAAATGACAGACGCAAGCAGTGATTAGTGTCAAACATCTGGCTGTTAGTGGTTTTACAACTATGAAGAGCTTCTTTTTCAGATATACAAACAACAGTTTTATAGTTCAGTGCAATAGCCTTACTAGTTTTGCGAAGCTTATAACTGAAATATTTTGTTGACAATGTGTCAGAGATGATTTTTTTTTTACTCTGTGCTCATTTTTAAGGCTCTATTTTGTGCTGTTGAATTGCATCATTTTTATGGCAAATTATTTTCGTTATTTTTGTTTTAATGTTGGCCACTTGGGGGCAGCAGAAACAACGTGTGAACACAACACTGGCATCACTGTTTTAAGGTTTGAAGTTGATATGGTCAACTTGTTAGCAAACAGTTGCCTTACACATCAAGCATATGCAGAAAAACATACAGATTCAGAAGTCCAATATTCACTATACGTTAGCTCTGTTTTGGTCTCCACCACCTCCTAAAGGGGATATACTGTATGTGGCTCTTCAGCTGCTGTTTCCTCCCGGTTTTACCTTCAGGAAACCGTGAATTTTCTGAGGCATGGATTCACTAGTTGCCGACTAAGGTCTCTTATGTTCCTGCAGAGTGTTTACAAGGAGATACATGCTACAAGCTTTGTGTTCTGCCTATTTTCAAAAGCGCTCTACTAGTTAGACGTCTGGAAATTGTGCAGGACAACTAAATGAAGTTAACTGTCATGTTCCTGGAAACAGGCTGAGATGATGAGTGCTGGAAATACCCATGAAGGGATACACCTGCTCAGCAACAATACATACTGTATGTATGCACAGCACTCAGATGAGGCTCCTTTGGAATGAAGCATTATTACACAACCATCAGCAGCAGCGTGTAACACTCACACAAGACAGAACGGATGCATGATTCAAGCCATTTGAGCCATATCCTGATCCTGTCATCAGCATGTAGCACCACAGATCAACACTGTGCAATGTTTTCTCCAGTTTGGTCACCCAGTTAGACCAGTACGACAACCCAATATGGCCTTCGCTGAATGAGCCCGCCCCAGTCCGAGGCATGACAAGTTCTCAGAGACAACCTTGTACATGCAGCTTTTGTTCCGAGCTGTTATTTGCATATAACAAACACTCCTTCACTGTCAGAGTGTTTTCATAACCTGCTACTGACTGTGAGTTTGTCTCGTCTCTGTAATCTCCAGACACTGTGTGTGTGAGAACACATTGTGCCCTTTTGGGTCTGCAGCAAGCTCCATATACAGACATTGCAGCCACACAACATAGTTCACAAGCTTGTGTCAGCTCTGCAGCTTTGCTAAACTAATATTGAGTGAGGCCATTTTTGGGCTCCTCGTGTTTGGGTAGCTGTACTGTAGATTTAGCCAGAGGGAAAGCGCCGTTTCTATTCTAGTTTTTAGTTTAGATAGTCTATTCATGTATTACTTTTGTGGGACATGAATGTTTGAAGAGTTTTGTGTTGGAACCACTTCTGTTTTGGTGTTTGACAAGGAACAATTTTACACATTGTGGGCAGTTTTGCGATGTTCAATGAAACCTAAAAGAAAAGAGCTGTCTCTATTCCATAAGCCTGAAAGCTGTCAACGTGTATTAGGGGGAATGCAAGCCACTAAATACATAAAACCTGCTGGGCCTCAACCATCATTTGGCCTCCTGCCTTTCTTCTGTCCTCCTCTTTTACATCACAACACCAGCACAACACTGACTGAGGGAGAGAGTTGTACAAATATATAATAATAACTTTATCATATACTTTAAAATTACACAAATAATAGGGTTGGTGAGGTGGGTAGTGTTTGGTCACAAGAGTAACAGAGTGTTTCTTGTGGATTATTTTGAAGTGAGGGCTGTCAATTGATTAAAATATTTAATCGCGATTAATCGTATGATTATATAATCATTTCAAAATGTACCTTAAAGGGAGATTTGTCAAGTATTTAATACTCTTATCAACATGGGAGTGGGAAAATATGCTTGCTTTATGCAAATGTATCTATATATTTATTATCTGAAATCAATTAACAACACAAAACAATGACACCCATAGAACCCATTTTCTTTCACATATCTTGAGGTCAAGGGACCCCTTTGAAAATGGCCATGCCAGTTTTCCCTCGCCAAAATTTAGCCCAACTTCGTATCATTATTTAGAGTCCTTCGCGACAAGCTAGTATGACATGATTGGTACCATGAATTTCTTGGGTTTTTTAGTTTCATATGATGCTAGTATCTTCACTCTCCGAAAGATTGATTGCATTCATTTGTGAAAGAAATTAGTGCCGTTAAAACAATTTTGTTGACAGCCCTATTTTGAAGTAAAGTAATGTATCATTCTTATAAATACCATCGTATTGTATCATTCGGTACAATTAATTTAACTTCCAACCAACCGAAAGCAATCCAGTTCAGTCTCTGTCCCTCTCTCACACTCTTTCTACGAGTTCCTCTCTCTAACACAAAATGAACTCACTTTGCTGTAATCTCAACTGAACCTATAGATTCAAAGAGACTGTCAGCCACCTGTGTACCTCCTGTTTGCCTCCTTTACTCCTTCAGTCTGAGAGAGATTTATTCTGCTGTTTGGTGCTACAGCACTAGTCACTATAAGCACATAAAATTGCTGTAGAATCCAAACAAAAAATGAGCTGTTGCATCTTCCCACACGGCACAGCGAGGACAGAAGTCATGACTAACTTTGAGAAGTTAGCCAAGATGCCAAAACCCTCCCACACACACACTGCACCAGCTCACAGATTTATACCTCTGTCAGAACGTGAAGATCCAATCTAAAAATATTTGGGACAATCAATGGAAATATAGGTGATTGCCTTGATTTACATTAAGGGAAAGTGCTTTTTCACTTTAATCCAACATCTCTACATTTACATATATTTCCTTTAAACCTGACTGTGAACGGTATGCACATATTTCATTGCTTAATGAATGAGGAAAAAGGTCACAGGAGACATTACATGGTTCCTAAGGTCTCTGTGTGTGCATGTCTACATCCCATATTCTGCTTTGCATAACATCAGAAAGCAGTATGACGAGAGAGGTAATAACAAGACAGACTTCTTTTGCACACAACCAATCAGAGCCTAGCTGGAGCCTGCCGTCTCTGAGCAGCTGTCAATCACTCGCAAACTCTGATCAAACAGTCAAACTAGGCAGCGCTGATCAAATATGAATCAATATTCTGTTACTATAATTCTCATTTCTCCCTTCAAATGTTTTCAGAAACATCTTGTAGTGTACTGTTTGGCTGTAAAATGATAATATGTGCTTCAGCTGGTGGGCGGTGCTCGGTATTTCCTCAACAGATCTCAACATGGCTGCATGCTGGGTCCTAAACTTTCTCATTTTACAGCTAAACAGTACACTACAAGATGTTTCTGAAAACATTTGAGAGAAATAGGCATTAATGTAACATAATATTGATTAATATTTGATCAACGCTGCCTAGTTTAACCGTTTGATCGGAGTTTGCGAGTGATTGACATCTGCCTCTGTTGAATGAACAGCCAATAGGAACGCTTTCTCTCTGAAATGACCTGTGATTGGCCAAAGTCTCCCACGTCACAGGCTAGATTTTTTAAAGCCTGAAAACAGAGCCAAGAGGAGGTGCAGGAGTCTAGTTTTCTCTCAGAGCACTTGATTTACAATATACTGAAAGGTTACTGCAGATTTAATTCTACTTTTACATTCAGATAGCGTTTCATAGTTTTTAAAGCTATACCTGAAGTGACTATTATACTCAAGCACAAGGTTGCCATGGGGATTAAGACCCAAAACATATCTTTAGCAAAGGATAACGGCTAAAATGTGCCAATATAACGAAATCAATCACACACATAATCTCTTGGTTCCACCTTGAACCCTGTCTGCACCAGGAACAGCAACTGACAGACATAACAGGTGCAGCTCTACTGCCTCCTCCCTCTCCCTCTCCCTCTCTGGCTGTCTCCCACTCCCTTTCACACACACAACCTGCACCTGCTGCACACTCTCAAACGAACACCCCCCGAGACGAAAAATGTCATGTTGGTTGGGAACGGAAGGGCATATTTATATTTGTACACTCATGGCTTTTTCATGAGTTGATTCAGTGTCTTTAAAAGCAAGCACTGAAGGAGCAGCAGCTTCCTGCATGGGACCAGGCAATCAAGCTGTTCTTTTCCAGCACTTTCTCCTCCCATGTCTGCCTGAACGAGGGTGCTCTGCAGCATCCTTTTCAGCTTGTGAATCAACCTCCCTCCTCCTTCCTTCCTCCTCTAGCTCCTCTATACAGAAATGAAAAACACAACCCCCCCCCTTCCACTATAGTGTCAGTCTGCTCAATAATAATAAAGCTGCGTAAACAACCCCAGTTTCTCAATGAATTATTCACAGTTGTATCCAAAAGAAATCCACCCAGTTTCTTTTGGAATAATCGCTGCAGTCAGCTCCAAAATGCATCCAGAAAAAGGGCTGCAATGGGCGGCAGTGGCTGCTATAAATACCCCCAACCCACCCACCCTCCATCCTCTCCTCCACCCCCCCTCCAACCATCCATCCCTCCCTCCTCCTCCTCAGTGAAAAGCACATCAGCTAGGACAGTACAGGCCTACTGCAGGGTCCCTTCACTGGCTGGGCTGTGCACTTTTTTTTTTCTCCATGCAAGGGAGTGGACACCAGTTATGTCATCGCTTCTCCTACACCATCCATCTGTGCCTGCTCGCTGATGCAACAAGGAGGCTACTATTCATCCACTTCCTTTTGGTTTGTTTATATCACATGTTCGTGTGTGTGTAGGCTACTGCAGCATGCTGATGGCTGCTGCTGCTGCTCCACCATCGCATACTGGTGGGAGCACCACACTGCACACACATGCCAGCTTCACACGTGTACTCAGGGTTTGCTGTAAGCCTTATTATGTAAATGCACAATGACTGAAAACGCAATTATTTAAGGCCTTAAATCAGAAAGCCACAAGCTTTTGCCTGGTGATGCTTCTCTCTAAAAAAAAAAAAACTGTCTCCATTCTCAGGAGAATTGCAAACGAGGAGCTGTCCGTGGTGCTGAACTTTCAACACCAAACAGAAACAGCAGGACACCAAATCTAGCAGCTGAACTCACTCCAGATCCAACTTTTACGCACCATCTAAACATGCATTTTGATGAGGATTTGGGCAAGCCAGAAACCCAAGGTGTTACATGGTTTTAAAGGACAACAATCTTTATGTTACCCACCTTGCACAGCTGAAAGTTTTCAGACACTAGCGTCTCCTGGATGTCGATCTCCTTGGGAGTTGGTGCAGATGTGGGAGTCCCAGCCGCGCTGCCGCCCGATGGGGAACTCATAGTCCCTCCAGGAGAGGAGGTGGTCAACCCGTCCAACACCTTCCGAAACTTCCTCATTTTCTATCTTTTGCTTTTTTTTTTTATATTATAAGAGGACCTCTCTCTGCTTTCCCTTTGTGTCTTCCCAGAGTTCCCTGTCTCCTCTCTGATGCAGGACTCGTTTGGAGACAGAAAACGTCGCTTTCCTGCAGCAGTAGTAGCAGCAGCAGCAGCAGGGTGAAAGAAACCACTCTCTGGTTCTCTCTCTCTTTTACGTGCAATTTAAAAAAAAGTCATAGAGGCACCTCATCTTGGCTGTTGTCCACAAAAATAACAATGCGTCTGAGCCACCTGGATGTGAGGATCACAGCCAATGTTGCAGATGCAGCTCGCCTATATCTCACATCTGGAAACTACTCAACTTCATCTTTCCACTCTGCATCCTAAAGTCCACTCCAGGCTCGGAGAGAAATCCCACAATCCCTCAACATAACCAAGGTGGAGCCAGCCGAGCAGCGAGGTTTATTATCACACAGATCAGAAGAAACTTGGGAGCAAGTCGATCCACTCCACCAACCCTCTCCAAAAATGAAAGCACTTTGGACAGCGCTGTGGTTGTCAGTAACAGGAAGGAGAAGGAGAAGGAGAAGGAGGAGGAGGAGGAGACGCAGAGGCAATGCAGTTAAACGCGATTGGGCTCACACAGTCAGGCCAGAAAGGAAAACGAGACAACCATCGAGGAGAAGAAGAAGAGGAGAGAAGAAGAAGAAGAAGAAGATGCTGTGCGACGGCGGATCAATCTAATGGATGGATGTGGTTCTGTCATCCAGATGTGTCTCAGCGTCGCTTCCCTGCAGTCCAGAGACAAGAGAAGAGGAGCTGTCCGCGGTGCTGAGAAACCAGCCAGCCAGCCAGCCACGCCTCCACCACCAACAACACCTCCCTCTCTCTCTCTCCTCTCTCTCTCCTCTCTCTCTCCACTGATTGGGTGAAAGCTCTAAGTCAAAGATACAGAATGATTAAGGAAAATAAGCTGGCAATTAAAGGAGCAGTTCACCCAAATTTAAGCAAAAAAAAAAAAACACCCCCAAACATTCAACTAAACCAAACAAAAGGTGGTAAAGAGAGATCTGGTTGGAGATGTTGCATCCTGTTGTCATTATTGTCAAAGCTCTTAATGAGTGTTGTGGTTTTTGTTTAACTGCCTCCATTTGCAGCTGTTAATATCCTGCCAGTTTCCTGCTCAGAAGTCTCCATCAACAGGATCGGCGGAGTGAGATAATGTTCATGCATCCATATCAATACCAGCAAAAATCTGAACTATTCCTTCAAACAAAAATACAAGAGGCCGATCCCACATCTGCAGCTTCTCTTCACTGGACTTTCACATTTTATTTTGAACTTAAGAAAGCCATTAATCCAGTAGGGACTGTAGACTGATCCAGTCTAAAATCAGCTGTTCTCAAAGCACCCAGAAGGCCACACTTGCATGTTAAAACATGTCTCCTTTTATCAGAATTGCACTCCAATAATCAGTTCATATTTTCATGTTATGCTGTAAGGTTTCATGTTATCCTGTGTTCTTGTTTTCTTTTTAAAGTAACAGTGTGTAACATTACTGTGGCGTTACCACAGTTTTGCACTCGGCGACTCACATTAACGCGGTCTTGGAAATGGAGGAGTGTGCAGAAGGGTACTTGCAATCTGCAACCACACCATTAGATGTCACCAAAGCCTACACACTGCACCTTTAAAAAAAAAAATGTTCTCTCTTTATCTAAATCATCATGTACCTGCTAATTTTAGGTGCTACAATGCATTGTACTTACTTACTTGCCTCCATGTTAGTTAGAACTCCACTGAGATATTTAGGTTAGTTTAAGGCTAAGGTTGAATTTGGAAGTTGATGGAAATATTTATGTGGAGTGGTAAAAAGAAATTCAAAAGAAAAATACTGAAAAGCAATTAACAAGTTTGACTGCAGGTACTGACAGAGCAGTGTGAGTAAATACTGACTGAATTTTTATTTGGGTGAAATTGTTTTTGGGTAATGAGGACCTATTATGCTTATTTTCAGGTGCATATACATGCTTTAATGTCCAAAAAATGCTTTATTTTTCTAAGTACAGCTGTGTTACAGCACCTCTTTTCACCCGCTGTCTGAGCAAAAAGCCCAGTCTGCTCTGATTGGCTCCATTTGGCGTGGACTTTGGGCTTTGTAATTCTGCAAACCTTTTACATGCAAAAAGCTATATAATACACTAAAGGAAAGGGGAAAACTACAAAAGCATAAAAGGTCCTCTTTAAAGTGGTGGTTCTGTATACATTTTCCGTGATAAAAAAATCCTGATGAACGATCAAAAGCCTGTGGTTCTGAAAATGTCCTGCTAATATTGCTGGTTTGAGGCGTTTCATGCATTTTGAGTAGTTCTTCACAATACATAACACTAATGGACTAAAACACGGCTTTGCTTTTTTGTTTTAGTCCATTAACCACCAAGAAAATATCCTTTACATTACCACAAACCATTTTCAAAAGCCTACCGTAAGTGTTTACATTGCTTTCGTATCTTCCAGGCAACCATTGGTTTCTATTCATTTCAATCACTTAGATGACCTGACACTAGCTTGGTAGGTACTCCATCAGAATAACGGCTCTTTTCACCAATTATTCACTGCACTGTTTAAAAAACAAGGTTTTGACAGCTGAGATTGATACTCTACATTGTCAGGAAATCAAACCTACAGTAAACCAACATGGATGTTGTGAAAGGTATAATGAGAATTCGATCAATTCTCACATTTTTTGATTGCAACCCACTCAAGTCTCAGATGTCAGAGCGTCCTTGAATCTACCAACACAGAGACTAAACAGAGCACTGCTTGCAGACTGCAATACACATGAAAATTATAGAATTTAAAAATGAATAAATAAATCCGACTGAGCCATTACTGCCACACTTGATGGTGGAAAAAATGTCAGAATATCACAATGAAAAAAGAAAAAGAATGAAAGCGCAAATATTTTAAATATGTACAATAAAAAGAATCATAAACCATAATTACCTCATTAGAATGTTCAGGACCGGTGATATTGCATAAGCCATTACATCACCAGCCTCTGGCCATGCTGGATGTTATGGAGTCAGAGCACGGCACACATGGCCGGTCTGTCCTATTCTCCAATCTAAGATAAGAAGATAAAAAAGACTACCCACTGTGGTTTGTGTCACTCACTAATGCGGTCCAGAGTGCTGACATGACTGCATGCTCTGCAGATGTCACAAGCACTACCCAAGCTGGCTTCAAGGTCCTTTCCAGTGTTACGCTTTTCTGCCTTCCAAACCCTTTCAAAAAATAAGATAAGATAACAAAAACAGCATGACATACCAATGCTAAGGCTTTTGATCGTGCAGAATATGAAATGCATCAAAAGGACCCCCTTCAAGATTTCCTTTTTTTAAGAGTACCACGAGGAAACAACATGGGGCCCGTTCGCGTAAAAATGGCTCGGCAACTGCAAGGCATGGTGGGGGGTGACTTTAATCTTCCCGCTAAAACACGGCAAATTGGTCTACTTTCACATTTTCAAGCACGTCGGGGCTCCGTTGAGACTAAATCCTGCAACTTTCAAACATAATGATGAAGAGGTTCTCTTTGCTCAGCTTTAAACTGTAGTAATCTCAGTGTACTGATGGATGGATTACATGCTGGGCAGGTAGAAGCGAAGAATACACGTGTCCTCGCAATACTTCATGTTGACCATTCCATTATTACGCAAGGTCACGAGCTAGGGAAATAAATAGAGCTTTGAAAAAATATTGGCCTTGAGCCGTGATGTGTAGACGTCTGAATTTACCGACTATTAGGTTTGTGTTTGATATATTCTGTCAGGATATATGGTACAGTTTTCTCTGCAGGTGTCAAAGCAGGGAAGTGTCAATAAAGGGGCTCAGTCGACGACACAAACACACCAGTCCATTTGGATATGTTACTTCTTCCTGGATACACAATGACTCGACCTCGGGGGGCTTTTTACAAAGGATGTATAGAGCTGTCCACATAACGCTATAGGCACAAAGCTGCCCTCAACAGCAGCTCTATCATTAACGTTTTATGTTGAAGAGATACAAAGAGGTAGTTTTTGTGTCTCTGTGCCATGTTTGTGTACTGTTTACAACCCCTCAAGCGATGGGGGGGATAGACACAAATGCAGAAAGTGAGCTTGATATTGTGTTCAGCACAAACATGCACCCACAAAGAGCTTTGTTTTGGACGGTACATGGTAATTAGGCTGCTCGCTAATTTATGGCCAAAGATAATTTGTGGCTTTCATTGAAGAGAGAAACAAAACAGAATAAAAAAAAAAACAGGAATATTTAGTAAAGAAGATGATGGGTGTTACTCACGGCCGCTGATGAAGTATCCGTGCAATTACTTCGATTGTCACAATTTAATTTCTCTAGTTATGCGATGTTCCTTGTTTGTTTCCTTTGCGACAAGATGTGCCGCAATCAAGAACAATCTGAGGATATTTTAAAGGCTATTATGATAATTATGACTCACTGCTGATTGTGGAAGAAGGGCAAGTTTGAACAAGCTCCATGTTTGACCTCTGTATCAAGGGAATACGGGTCCTGAGCTCCATCAGTGTCGTCTCAGACATGATTTGCGGAGGTTGATTAATTTCTAAGAACAGATGTGATTAAAAGTTTGTCGAAGTGATTTCAGCTCGGAAGGAATTTGTGAAAACACACACACACACTCACACACCAAGGCCAAGTACAGTACAGTCGTAAAATGACTATTGATTAAGGCCAAGTTCTTGGCTGATTGTAAATGACAGATAGTCAGAGCTGCCTAGAACCCTGACACACCAAGGTAAACTCAAAGAGCTACTGCCAATAAAGAATATAGTGAAGCACGTTGCACAGAACATGTGATGGCCTCACATGTTCTGTCAAAAGCTGCACTTGAACACACCACAAATACTACAGATTAATATAATCAACTATTTACCACATTTTTAATCATCCTGAGATCACTGCTGGCTACTCCAATAATTACATTTCAAGCACCTGCTGTCCTGTTGTATTTACAATCATAACATATACAAAAAAAACTTTATCAGCAACATAGATTTAGCTGTTGGTGAATGTTCACCGCTGTTTTAAAAGACATGCCAATCATTTTGGCAGTGATAGCAGGTATCCAGTTCTGTGTTTTGAATTTTTGATGGTGGGCAGGGCTGACCTTTGGTTTACATTTGGATCACACATTGGGGCTTTAAATTATTGATGTCTTAACCTGTATGTAGTATTTTAATGTTGTCTGGGTGGTGTGCTAAAGTCAAACTGCCTTATATAGCGTTGATAATAATATGTTTTGCATGCAAAACTGTTAATCTACAAGTAAGTAGGAGCTATACGCATCAGCTAAATGTAATAAAGAAGTGCAGTATAGTGTAGTATGAGAGAGAAATAATCACGTAAAGTAACATTACTTCAAAACTGCATCACTGAGTGCACATAACATTTTGTGATGCGCTCACATCCGAGCACATCACATCCAATGTGACGGCTCCCCGAAGATAAAGAAAACAAACAGTTCACTGGGTGTGTAATCAATACCTCATCCACTTCTGGCAGGATGTTTTCAGATCGTCTCCTTATTGACTGAACCTCCCACGCACTGTAGCTCTGCACTCATGTTTGTTGTAGGAAGTCATCCACTTCTCATCTTTGATGTGAAGATATTTGATCTCGACTCACCTTCTCGGAGCTGTTTGACCTGCAGGTGCAAGAGAATTTCAAATGTTTGTGCTGTGATCTCAGAAAAGAACAAAACCGCTGATGCTATAGATGAAAAAAAAATGCAGATGAAGTCAGACATACACGGCAGCTCAGTTACAGGATCTGCGTACATTTATACTAGATGTACACCTGAGGGAATGTGCCACTTTCAGGACTTAAAGATTACAATTACACTTCCTCCTTTTCCAGGACAGGATCAGTGGATGGCAGCCAGGGCTGTAGGCACCATTGAGGTCATGTCCTATGTAATTGTTCTGGGCATTTGGTGTTTTATAGGAACATGCAGGGAGCAGTCCACAGTTAAAATAAACTAACACACTGTGGGTATTATATAGATTGATTGTAGTATTTCCAGACTAAATATATTTACTTTGACCACTTTTAGATTAACAAAAAAAATTTAGGATTCAGAACTTTCCAACCAGAATTATAAACAGTATTAAGGACTTCCATAAACAGTTCACTGAATATATCAAATCTGAAAAATCCAAATAATTAAAACATTCAAAGGTCAGGCATCTGGTCAGAGTTTTCTGAGGGTGAGTGGTGTGCTAAGGGGACATGGACTCATCATCTCACTGTTTCTAAAATCCTGAAAAGAAAAGCTGTAAACCAGCTTTGTGGCACTGTTTTTCATGATTTAAATGTGAGACAAGAAAAGGAAGGCAAGATAAGAGAAAAAGAAAAGAAAGATAGTAAGAATAGGTTTCTAAGGAATCTGCATTTAAAGGTAACTTTCAACCTAGACCCTATTTTCTCGTGTTTTTGTGTCAAACTGACTAATGGGGACAACCATTTCTGAAACTGGTCCAGTATTGAGGGAGAGCGCTGTAGACAGCAGCTGCTCACGGGCTGCAATATGGCGCAATTGGGGCAAGCTGGCACCGTCATTTACGTCCACTAAAAGTGTTTGTTTTTGCTCTGATTGTTATGGAAAGAGTCCCGCTCAAGGAGAACTCTTGTTCTGAAATCTGGCGAGGTGACGTGTTGCCGGAAGACAACGGTGGAATAGTGGAATACATCCATGGTGGAAACATGAGTGGCAGCCGGGCAGAGTTTGTTGTGTAGGAGTACAGAAAGCGTAGCTTAGTATTATCTAAAATATTTTCAATGTCATGGCTGAATAGTTAGATGATTTCAACAATGTGGACGAGGTCTTTGAATTTGATGGCCGTCTGTATTTATTTGAGCCAGAGTATACGGATGTTCAGATTTCACAGCGAGACTTCTCCTTGAGCAGGACATGGACACAATAACAAACAGACCGGATCAAGTAAAAGGTAAGAAAAAGGTTTTATTTCTCTGTAGGGTCCTTTCCATAATGTTGTCAGACACTTATAATAACAATCTGAGCCTGTCAGCGGCAAAAACAAGCACTTTTAGTGAATGTAAAGTTACATTGACGCTACTCATTTGCCCTCGCAGCTGCCGGTTACAGCGTTTTCCCTCAACACTGGACCAATTTTAGAAATTGTTGTCCCCATTAGTCACTTAGACACAAAAACATGGGTAAATAGGGTCAAGATTGAAAAATACTGAAGTCACCCTTTAATTAGAGAGAGATCAAACAAGAGACAACAACAATAAAAAAAAAAAAAGCTGAGAAAGAAAGGAAAGGAAGAGAGGTCAGTCTTTAATGTTCTACACGTCGTTTTGAGTCATTTTATGGTCATTTTGTTGCAAACAAAATCCTGTGGTACAAGATAAAATGTATAAATCTATTTCAATTTTCATTTACTTATACTTTTATATGAATTCATTCATGGAATTTATTTTAAAAGTTAAAATGTATTGATTGGTGCCAGTGGGAGCTGCTGCTGAAGGCTGCATGCACATTTCAGTACACTGACTCTGTAAGTCTGTAGAGCCCATTAGATGTGGAGGTTGTGCTCAGGAAATGAACAACATCCAGCTGCATGTGCTGCGCACCTTGTAAATGAAATATGAGGGGTTTTCATGAAAAATGGAAACATATTGACCGTGTTGGATATGAGCACATGAAAACACTCTCTCTCAGTCAGACACATTCCAGCTTTAACTTTTATAATTACTTCCACGTACCCCATGGACGCTCTTCGGCGCTCCCCCCCAGCTGAGCTGATTAACACAGACTCAGACCACCCACCAATCTGGTAAGTCACTTTGGCCCAATTAATACCTGCGGGGTGATTTGATAAAAGTGCACAGGAGTAGAGTTTAGAAGCAAAGTGAAGCCACAAAAAGTTGTTTTTTAATCAATTTCCAATTAAGAATTCATTCCTGTCTGTGGGACCACTGGTAATTGAGTCAAGGTGGAGGAAGTGAGGGCCAAAGAGGCGGGGCTGATCCTTCAGGGACCGTTCATTTCCATATAAATGAGCTGGTAAATGCACGCCTGATTTTCTGGATTCATTATTGACCAAAAGACGAAGACGAGTAATGATCGTTTTCCTTTTTTACTTAAGAGTCGAGATGTCTTCCTCATTTCAAAGCAGAAAAAAAACAGTGTTTGATATTTTCTCTTAGAGATGGTGCAGATGTTTCTTTTACCAAGCCAGCGCAGAGCAGTTACTCACCACCCCGAAGCAAACACAAACCTTTAGTGGAATAGATAGTGAGAGTCACAGTGAGCCTGAGGACCTGATGGCATTTCCTCCACTGAAAGGAGTGTCAATACTTGTGTGGCGGTACTGAGTTCCCCAGACTTTAGTTGTTCAGTCAGAAGACTGAAAAACAGTTCCCATCCACATAATAATATAAAATAAAATGCCTTCTTAATAATAATAATGAACAAATGCCTCTTCAATAATGAACAAATGCCTCTATATTAACAAACAATTAAGGAAACTGAAATATTGGTTTGTGTTTTTCCTTTTACCCTCCTTTAAAGTTTTCCCAAATAAAATACACTAAAAGAAATGGGTATAAAGGGTTTCATTGAAAATCAACAAATGAATAGAATACAAAAATACAGCCTGCAGGCGTTAGGCTATTGTAAGGCAAGCCAGCTGTTGCACAAATAGCACCTAATCATCCCAGTGCAGGTAACCTAATTGGTTGGCACTTAACTTGTTTCCCCAACTAGGAGTCAACACTCTCAACAAACAAAACACAAAGATCACAGAATCCCAAAAGGGCCCAAAACAGACCAGAGTTTCTGATAAAGCTGATAACACATGTTGCATTTAGTGAAGGAGAGATCAGAATGACACTGGGTGTGCAGTTTCCCTCCTCTTTTAAGCCCTACAGAAAGGGCGTCGTTACACCCTGATTGGCCAAGAGGGGAATGCACCAAGCTGCTCTCAACTATCATTTAAGAGCCAGTCCCCACACCCTGCGCAACAGGTGAACTGAATAACCCTCTAATCACTCAGCAACTCAACCAAAAAAACACCAGGGAAAAGGGAAACAACAGCAAGCACCAGAGAATTGGCAGCTGCCACACTTGTAAGAGAAAGACACTTTCTCATTTCCTCATCTCTGTGCTTCATATTCGCTGAAATACGCAGCAAACAAACAGCTTGTGTGATTTACAGTAGGAATAATTTAAATATTCAATCTTTCTTAGGGCCTACAATATGTTTCCGAAGAGAACAATCCACCATCACAGCTGCCACTGCTCAGTATTTCACCAACACATCTTAGAAAACAAACCTGTACATTTGATTATTTTGTGGCAATGATCACTTGTTTTGTATAAATTGGAAATTAGTAAGGCTGAATACCATCTTTTGGGCTTCGAAGTTCGGTGAGAGATATTCGAAGGTATCCGAAGCTTCGCGGTGCAGCGCAGCAGGATGACATGTTCTTCTGTCTGTGTGTCTGTGTGTCTGTCTATCTGTCTGTCTGTCTGTCTCCATCTCCTCTGTTTCAGTGCCCAGGACAGTACCACTGCCGCACTACTGTTCACACAACAAACAGCGATATCCATCTGAGAATAACTAAGAATAATAATTAATGTTGAATATGAATATGAATAATGTTGTGGAATTATTCCTTATTTCATGAGTTATTTTGGGATTTATTATTTATTATTATATTATATATACTGTTAATCGATTAAAATATCTAATCGCAACTAATCGCATGATTGTCCATAGTTAATCGCAATTAATCACACATTTTTTTATCTTCTCAAAATAATAATAATAATAATAATAATAATGATAATACTAATAAAAATAACCTTTATTTGTATAGCACCTTTCCAAACATAATTACAAAGTGCTTTACATAAGTTAAAATAGTGCAAACATCAAGATAAAAACAATACAGAATAAAAACATAAAAACATTTACCTTAAAGGGAGATTTTTTCTCATTTTAAGTCTACCATATCATGCTTGGTATCACTGGAAAGTACAAATTCCGAGCTTTCTAATGTCCCTAAAACACACCTGGACTCCAAACAGACACAATAATTGTGAACTGAAGCCGTCAAACTTCACATTTTACAGTCAGGCCATGACAAATACGGGAAAGGACGCAGTGATTGATTGTAAATTAAAGATATTTATTACAAATAAATTAAGGATATACAGAAATAACTACAAATGTGGAGTGTGTCAGTCAGTAACATCAGTAATGTAGATGTGGATGTGTGAGCATGATGAAGTGTGATGTGTTGTGAGTGGAAACTAAAGAAAAGCCAAACAAAGGCAGCCCGGCAGGTTCTGACAGGGATGAGTCCAGGTGAAGGAAAAAAGGGCAGAGCAGCACTTGATTGGGGCTTTTATACTCAGGACGCACCAGCATCAGGTGCTCTGCATCAGGCATCCTCTCCCGTGATACCTTCAAGGACACAGGGAAAGAATGAATGGCCAAATCCACACTGGCATCTCAGTAGTGAGGCAGGGGCCGTCACACACAGCAATCTCTATTCTCTATGTATCTGCTGCTTAGCATTGATGGAGCTCTTCAGCCATATATGAATATGCATCAGTATTAATTGTGTTTATTACTATTTCAATGTTTTTTGGGATATTTATGTTATTTGTAACATGGCTATATGGGAATAAATAGTGTTTTGAAGTACAATTCCCAGTAAACAGTTAACATTTTATTTATTTATTAGTTTATTTGACAGGGACAATACATAGGCATTGTTACACTTAATTAAAGTGCAACCGATGCAAGGTATATAGGACTTCTAGCCATAGCTAATTTGCAGACCTTGTCCCTGGTTAGGCTTTTAAGAAGAAGAAAATAAATAAAAAATAAAAAAAATACAGAATAGCACATCTTACATAAAATCACATAATACAACATATTACATTACAATCAATTTACATAAGTACTGTAGACAGTAAACATGGCCAAAACATTGGGAGCGCCTGCAGTATTTTTTTATAAACTGTATCATAAATGGTGTATTTTAGTGTATTTTCTTTTTGTGAACTTTATTCCAGTTTCATTGACATTTCAAAGAAAGTATCATACAACATATAACTATAACTGTTGAACACTCCTTGACAGAGAACTTTTTCTTTTTCATTTTCTTTTTCTTTTCTTTTTTCAGAGTACATCTGTCCCCATCCTAACATTTATATAATCCAGTATACATCATAATTGGAGTTCATCTTTGTAGAAAAATGTCCATCTTCATTTGAAATGTTGATATTCCATTGACTTGTTTCAGTCTCTGAGTCCATTGGTATTTTTGTGTATTTTCATCAAATTTACAGTCCCAGTTGTAGTAAAGAGTAGTAGAATACATTCAGTCACATCATCATCCATGGGATCTTTGTTATATTGTGATATTGCCTTTTAAATTAAGATTTTATGTTAAGCGAGTATGAAAGTCTTGTTTTTTTCCTTTATTGCATATCCATGGTAATATAGTTTAGTTTACTAATGGATTCATATTTCTTAGCTTCTTACCTTTCAAAGGAGACCAGATATATGCATATAAGCCTTATGTTTGAGGAGCTCTTCTTGATTAATTTGGGGTATCTTATTTTAGGCGTTGCATCAAATTAGAGGACCATTAAGTGTTCGCTTTCAGCTGCTAGTTTGATGACAATAATCTACTAATGGTTCACTTTCATTTGGTGAACGGCTAATTTTGTTTACGGATATACAGTACTTGATATATAATGGTTTGAAATTTATTTTGTTAAATTTAATTATAAGCAGGGATGTTGCAAAGATTGTTTGATTATGATTCTGCTAATAGAGGTATTTTCATCACCTCGTATTGTGAACATATTTATCTCACATGAATACAGACTTATAAAACAGCTTAAAAATAAGAAAATGTCGTCTACCACTCTA
Organism: Sebastes umbrosus; assembly: GCF_015220745.1. Lineage (NCBI taxonomy): Eukaryota > Metazoa > Chordata > Actinopteri > Perciformes > Sebastidae > Sebastes > Sebastes umbrosus. Next base: position 9,152,394 of record NC_051281.1, read on the forward strand.
CTCTTAGCAAACATAACATTTTGGCATCAGGCAACAAAAGCCAGACAGCATGACAGCAAGGACAAAAAGAGGGACAAGATCAATCGATCCGTCCCTCTTCTGCTCCTTCTTTGTCTGCTGAAGGAACATCCCCACTGTGTTCATCTAATCCTGTAGGGTACCACTGTCTGCAGAAAACCATGTGAAAAAAAACATCAGTGTATTCTTTTATTTTTAGGTGACAGTGGATATTATAAACTACATCCATAGATGGCACATTTTCAAATTTATAGAAAACATGAGGTCATCTAAAATGTTATAGTGCAGCTGCATCTTCTCACTTTTATTGTCAAACCATGTATTGCATCCAGTGTGGCATATTGTGGATTTTTTACATCTGTGACCTTGACTACAGCAGCACGAAGTGCCTATGACACGCAGGAGCCGGTAGGACACAGTGAGGAGGTTACCAGCCAGCTGTGACCTTGATCCAGTGTCACCATCACAGCATTCCTTGTCATCTCTCAAACACACCTTATAAATCAGTTACCAGATCATAAATCTAATGTTAAAGTGACAGAGTCAAGTACGTGATACATTTTTAGCAAAGGCGTTTGGTGAGCTAAGAAGACTGTTTGCTTCTGCACCAATCCTGACCCTTCTCTAACTCTTTCTCGCCAACTCATGGTGAATATGGGGTGGCTGTGGCTCAGAGGGTAGAGCAGGTTGTCCACCAATCGGAAGGTTGGTGGTTCGATCCCCAGCTGCTCCAAGTCACATGTCGATGTGTCCTTGAGCAAGACACTTAGCCCCAAAAAAAAAAAATTGCTTTTATTAGTATTTAGATTAGATCCTGATGCAAACTTGGCACCTTAATAGCCTCTGCCATCAGTGTGTGAGTGTGTGAGTTGGTGAATACTGACCTGTAGTGTAAAGCGCTTTGAGTGGTTGGAAGACTAGAAAAGCGCTATATAAATGCAAGTCCAAGTCCAAGTCCATGTGGAAGCCTCAGATTTGTCCCGGAAACTCCATCCTCCTTCCAGCCTTCTTCTGCCTAGAATCTAGCGTTCCTTTCGCTTTCATTCTTCGTTGTTGACGTACCTGGCGGCTGGCTCACTCCACCCTGCTCCAGACATTTGATCATTACCAGAGAACCGCCAGAACACCCCAGATCCTCCTCACATACCCGACCAGAATCTTTGGAAACTGGCCCCTGGATTTGTTAGACCATTCCCGATCTTGGAGGTCATCAACCCTGCAGCAGTCCACCTATGACTGTCCAACGCCATGCTTATTCATGCTACCTTCCACGTGTCAAACCTGTGAAGGACCATACATTGTTACTGTAAAATATATCAGTTGTAGCTTTAAGGACTTGTTAATGATTTGGGGAATGAGAGCAGATTCCAAACCTGTGTGTTTAAGTTTTGGTTGAGGCTACAAGGAATGCTTTTAAAAGCACAACCCATTCAGAGAAAAGCAGAATATAATTTGAGTTCAAGATAAGACCGACTGAGAGTAAAAACATCTCTTAATAGTATTCATATCATGATTCATCCATTTGCTGAGCACAGATGAGTGACTCAATGTTTTGACTTTGGTGAATCACTGTGCCATTAAGTCAAGTTTTTTTTTTTAAGTGGATTGAGACAAACAGAATGGAGCCCCGGCTTAATGTGAACACACTTTAGAGATGAATGAGTCACACGCTAATGAATAGTTTCTCTCTTGAGGGGTCTAAAAGTTTCATTTTGCCAGGAGACGAGGCTTTTGTTTGGTGGCATAGAAACAAGTCCCCCTGTTGGACCACAGTTGGCATAATGAGGAGGTGACGTCAACGCCGTGGACTCATGGGACTTTTCCCGTAAGGCCTGGAGGTGGGTGGAAGAGGAGGACGTGTGAAGCCAGAGTTGCACCAGACAATGAAATTAAATCAAATAGATTCACAGTAAAATATACATTATAAAGCTCCTACATTTTCTGCATTGGATGGCTAAATAAAAACAAGCAGGATAAAATGAAGTATCAGCTGTTGGTAGCGCGGGACTGAAAATCACTCGGAAGCTAATCAGCCATGAGAGCGGCTGAGTGATAGTGCCATTTCCCCACGGAGAACGGAATGATCAAAAGTCCTGGAAGGTCACGCCATCGGTCTTTCTGTCAATAGTCCACGCGAATCAACTCTCAGGGGTCACTTGGCTTGAGGCACACAAGCAGCGACGCATCATGACAAACAAAAAGCACAAACAGACTAAATAAAAATGCACCCATGAGTCTGACTCTAGAAAAAGGAAGGGTGCAATGCAGCTATAATTCAGGTGCATTAGAGATACATGATGAACGTTAACACCAGGTGCAAAGAGGCCGATACCGTATGTTGGACCGAAATAGACACACCTCTTCAGACGCATTACCGTCCCTGGCTGGTGAGGACGAGTGCGGGGACTCTCATGAATAAATAAGGTGAATAATGGTTGTTCTTTTTCAAAATGGATGTGAAATGCTTGCACAAAAGGTTAACAGCTTCTAAATAAGGGCAGATGTTTGTCATGGTTGCTGTGACAGGCGCTCAGCGTGGTCAACAGCAGCAGAACAACCACTCAAGTCCAGCCTCGCATGTAAACAACAATCTGCTATGATAAAAAACAAAAAACTGAAATACTGACACTTTAAGGGCCCAATTACCATGTCAAAAATGTTTATTTTCCTAAAAAGGTTATCTGTGGATGTCATGTTTTGTGTTGGTAAATTGTTCAGCGGAGTGAGTATATGTCATTGTCTCATCTGTTGCATACATGTTGTCATCTTTATTAGAGATTCTGACAGCAGAGAGATGACATAGAATGAGGGGAGAGGGAGAGGGAACAAGGTTGGAATCGATCCGGATCCGTCTCTTGGATGGATTGCCTTGAAATTTGGTACTTTGGGACATTAATTTTTCCCTCAGGATGAATTGTAATAACTTTGGTGATCCCTTAAGTTTTCCTCTAGTGCTATCATCATGATAAAAAATGTATTTCTCCTACACTTTGGTTTATCACCAAACACTGCACCTGCAAAAACTAATGCATAGTGTTTATTGGCAAATGTTCTGATGCTAACACACTAAACTAAGACAGTGAACATCGTAAACATTGTTATCATTCATCTGAAAGCAAAGCATCATAGAGCCGCTAGCATGACTATAGACCCGTGGGTTTGTTTTCTTGTTTTGACAAATCAATTGACTCAAGACCAAGCTCAGAGGGCGGGAATTTAAAGGACCAGTGTGTAACATTTAGGGGAATCTATTGGCAGAAATGGAATATAATATTAGTAAGTATGTTTTCTTTAGTGTATAATCACCTGAAAATAAGAATCATTGTGTTTTCGTTACCTTAGAATGAGCCGTTTATATCTACATATGGAGCTGGTCCTCTTCACGTGCCATGTTTCTACAGTAGCCCAGAACGGACAAACCTTGACACATTGAAGACATTTCCGTTGGTTGCAATCTAAAAAACCTCACCATTAGATGCTGACAGATCTTACACACTTTAATGACCAAGCTAAAGATACAAATACACTGGAAAATGTGTAAAAGCTTGACCCTAAGGGAGAGCAGTTGTCCCAAATGTCCAAGTTTGGAATGGGAATTTCCCCACACAGCATTCAGCATTGCTGAAAACTCCCTCCGTTGCTGTTACTGCTAACAGCCTGACGTGATAATAAGGCGTTAATGCATATTAATTTTAACGCCACTAATTTCTTTAACACATTAACGCAACTTGTGTTTTTTAGTTTGTAGCTGGCTCATTTTTAAAGCTAGAGTGAAGATACTGGTATCATATGAAACTAGAAACCCTAAGGGATCCCTTTACCTCTGACCTCAAGATATGTGAATGAAAATGGGTTCTATGTGTACCCACGAGTCTCCCCTTTACAGACATGCCTACTTTATGATAATCACATGCAGTTTGTGGCAAGTCATAGTCAAGTCAGCACACTGACACCCTGACGTTGTCTATTGGGCTGCAGTTTGCCATGTTATGATTTGATTGATGAGCATATTTGTGTATGCTAAATGCAGTACCTGTGAGGGTTTCTGGCCAATATTTGTCATTGTTTTGTGTTGTTAATTGATTTCCAATAATAAATATATACATACATTTGCATAAAGCAAGCATATTTGCCCACTCCCATGTTGATTAACTATGGACAATCATGTGATTAAATATTTTAATCGATTGACAGCCCTAGCAGTAGGCTTTGTATTATTTTAGTTTTTCAGGCATGTTGAATTTTGTCGGCTGCAGTGCTTTCCAGCTGTAACTGTTCTAATAAATTAGTATTTAGAAATCGATAGTGTTAAACACAACAACTCGAAAAAAACAACTCATTTCATCTTTAATTTCTTTGCCCGCACATCCCAACGCACATGAAGATGAATGGAAGAATAAATGGATAAATGAAGTAGTCTCAGCTGTTTTCTCAGAGCTCTCAGATTTCAAAGCAGATGATGAAAGACAATCGCAGGCTGACTGACAGACACACAAACAGGGTCGATCATTGACTCGTTAATCTTCGGGCTTTATTGGATGAAGAGTGACAGAGACACCTCCGAGCAATCAATCCTTATGTAATCTCCTCAGGCAAACCTCGTGAAGCATCAGTCATTACAACCTGCCTTTTGAGAGTCTCGCATCCATCCACACACACACACAAATAATAATATACGCCACACCCTTCCACATCCGGTCCCAGTGATATTCCGCTCGCTCCCTGGATGTCAACCTTAATTCCCTCTCTGTTAAATTATTCTCTTTCTTTCACAAATGAGCTCGCATGTATGAATATTTTTGTCCTAATCAATAAACATAAAACACGATATAGACGTCCACAGGAGACAGCTGACAGTAATGTACTCAAACTCCAGTATGTATGTTTAAATTCATTAAATCACCTGGATCTATTAATCTTCAAGGTCCCATGATTTTTTACAGCTTTGTGGATTCCCTACTGAGTTGTGCTCGCCCTCCCTGTACCCCAGCCTATCTCCCCACACTCAGGCTTGCCTTGGCAGATCAATGGCACAGCACGAGGTTAGGTTTTTAATTGAGCTGTCTTGAAGGGTGGGGGATGTTTTAATGAGGCCAGGTCCTGTTTTCATCCTGACCTTTGAGGCTCTGCCCTACAGGTGTCCATCCTCTAACTTAAAAGGAATTTATGGGCTTGTAGGGCTCCAGAGGTGTCAGACCTCACCAAGCTCCTCTGCGGAGCTTGACATTTTCACCTGAATCTAATACGCCCAGTAGAAGCTTTTTTTCTTAGCCATTACACAGGATCTGGTTGTACCTATCATCACCAGTGCTACCCTCCAGCACGATGAACAGGATGTTCTGTGGTCACATATAAATGATGTATATGAAGTACGTCATCCACGCCAAGCCCTGGTGCACCAAATGTTGGCCGACCAACGTAAAGCATGTTGATATTTGTGTTATATAGGAGAAAGAATCTGCTTACCACAGCCCAGAAACACACAACAGCACAGCCCGTTGTTATTCCCACGACGTCAAATACCAACGCTTGGTCATGGCTGTTGGCGTTTGATACCGCCGCAGAAGGCACCCTTTCGCAGCGGATTGAGAGGCACTGGGCTTTCTATTAACGACAATGTAAACCCATTCGCAGTAACAGCAAATGCTCTGGGAAGGAGTGTGGTGACGTATTAAAAAGAGTGAAAGAGACACACCGGGCGGGCGGGAGGGGAGGTGGATGGGTCCAACAACCTCGAGCATTTCAGACATGTTACAGTTCCTATGACTGTAAGTCCAACAGTCTGGAGGGCTGATATTCAGGTTCAGGAAAAGCCATTTTATGGACGCTCCATTAGCTTTCCTGTGGTGCAGCCCACGGGCCAAAATGTGACCTTTACACACGAGATACTGGGTATCTACTGAGCAGATTTTCTTTAACATAGCTGTCCTCATTCATGCTCCTGAGGGGATGAACCCTTTTGGTTCTAACGAACTTCCCTCCAGTGCCAACCTCAGGACTAACTCCCCTGCTCCTCATCCCTCCTCACGTTTGCTTCATTGAGCATGGTTGTTATCATTGAACATAATGAATATTGTAGCCTAAAGTGGCTGCAACATAGAGCTGCCCTGTAGCTTTTTAGACTTATGTTTCACAATGTTGGGCACATTTTTAAAAGTCAATTTTTGATCATTGCATTGCACTGTAATTTAGAAAAACAACTGGAAAAATCTTACATGATGTGCGTATGAAGGGTGTAAATGTGAAACTAGAATAAAAAAATCTGAGTTGTGAAGATTCATGTTAAATGGTTACAATGATTTTTTTTATTTTATCTTTTGAATATTTTAGAGCTGCAACAATTAATCAATTAGTTTTCAACTATTAAATTAATCTCCAACTATTCTAATAATCGATTAATCAGTTTGAGTAATTTTTCAAGAAATAAAAAGTAAAAACAGGAATATATTCTTTGAATATTTTCTGGTTTTCTTGACTCCTCTATGATAGAAAACTGAATACCTTTGAGTTGTGGACAAAACAAGACATCAGAGGACGTCATCTTGGGCTTTGGGAAACACTGATCAACATTTTCACCATATTCTGACATATTATAGACCAAACAACTAATCGATTAATCAAGAAAATAATAGACAGATTAATTAACAATGAAAATAATTGTTAGTTACAGCCTTAAAATATTGTTCAAAAAGCAAGCAGAGAGCGGGGTAATGCTACTGCAGCGGACACCACGACAGGTGTAACATTTAACATTTCTATTTAAAAAGGTCTGTCACGTCTCTATTCAGACTTTGGCTTTGGGGTGAAACTGCCCCCATTATGAGTAGGTGACCCAGTGCCGTGGGTTACTGTGGTTACAACAAAGCTCTCATTATTTGGAAAACCACATAACAAAATATCCTGCTGGAGCACATCTGGAGTAGTACTGGGAGTGTTTGCCCAGTAGGGACCGCCTCAATGAATAATTGTCACCTGGATGTGACCCGACAAGACGGGAATGGTCTCACTGGGAGGATAAGGTCATGGAGTGGAATGGTATTTTTCCCAAGGCCTATTAAACTATCCCTGTTGTGGGATGTTTTTCTCTCCATTTCTGTTGAAATCAAGCTTTCACACATGAACAGGTCTATAATCTTGATTATGCCTTAAGCTGTAGCATCCTTAATTACAAAACACACTAATGCACTAGTCTGACTAGCTTTGAATACTCATTAGTAGCAATGGGTAGTATTTGTTACATATCATAGATTTTTAAAACTCATACATTTTAATTTTTTAATTTGAATCCAGTATCAAACGATACTGTATGAAATATTTGAATTCTGCACATATTATTTTTTTCATGACGATAAATTAAAGGTGCTCTATACGATATCCAGAGAATATACCAGCAAACAAAACTATAGAGGAGTAACGTCTACCTGAGCAGAGAATGAAGTCCCAATGTGTAGTAATCCGAGCTTCTTCTCGCTTTGTTGACATTACCGGGCCGACCGTGCATGCTGTTCGTGCATGTTTGTGCATGTGAGCGTGCCTTACTGGCTAGCTCACGGTCCCAATCTTGCATTTAGCACCTTTAAATAGGACTTTTCCTTACTGCTGCTGTTGTATAAGAAAGGCATTGTAACACACAAATAGTGCAAAAACCTGAGGGGTATAAAAATCTTTTACAGTACAGTAAGTGAATTTAGTGCCAGACTGTAATGAGAGAGATACATTAGTATAACTTGTGCATTAGAGGGAGAAATGCGGTGGGACCATTGGCCTCTTGATACGTTAGTAGGAGGCAGAGGCTAAAATCAAACAGAAAACTAAAAAGAAATGTATTTTCATGAGGCTAATATGATGAAGAATGAAATAAATTCATTCAAAATGATGCACACCTTCGTTTCATCACGGTTTAAGTCTCTTGTGGTGCTTCGATTGTTTGATATTAATGATCATTTAACCCTCATCCTACCCCAAGAATAAACTAATGTAAGACACAACCATCATGGCAAAACTTATTTCCTCTCAAAACATTAAACAAACAGGTTATTATTTTAGGAAAATTAGTTCATTTGCAGATTGTGTAAGACAAAAATAGACAGGACATCTGTGTCTGCCTCCTTCAAAATGACTGACATAGTGCCCCTACCCCCCTGATAGTGAGTGAAGATATGATATGAAGTCATTAGGAACAAATTGATTGACAAAGTCATGAAAAATTAGAATGATAAAATAAAGGACCTGTGAGATATGTCACAAAGTATACCTCTGGGGTCTGCGCGGACCCCAGTTGGTAGAACAGGGTTAAAATGATAGCAGCTCCTCTATCTGTCTCTATCCGAGAACACAAATGTCACAGTGCCCCCTTACTTTTATATTCTGAATTGCTTCATCACTCCATGTACAGATTAGTATATGTCCATGCATATTGCAGTATCTTTTTTTATTACAGATTGTTCAGAATAACAAATGTTTTCCTGTAAACAGTCCACCCATATCCTCTTGTTTCCCCTGTACTCAACATTTGCCTGAGATGAGCCTTTAAATCCAGTCTGATCTTGTTTCAGAAAAACAGAAAATATTGGGCCCAACACCTCGTCTTCACAACAGCAGCAGCTCCAGTCCTTCACACTGCTTACGTTCAACCACGGCACTGCTCTGCACTCAGGCGTCTTTTAGAAGTACTCACGACTAAATGCACAATCAATGTAGAGAAAAATAGACTTGAAGCACGAAGCATAGACAGCTGTACTGATTACATTTGAAGCGTATTTAGCCCGTCGGATGAATGAGAGATGCGTGACTGGAAAACACGGCTAAAACATGACTGACGGCCTGTTAAACTGAAATGAAAATAAAACGGACTAACAAAAAAACAAATTGGCACTCGTTGCACAAACTGCAGCTGGCCAGCTCCCTTCTGGTCCGATGACTGAGAATAAAAAAATACTGAGGACAGAATACTAAAGGTGTCATCGCCTAGGCAACACTGTCAGAGCATGTCCTTGGTTCTTATAATAAGAGCATGAAGCCGACTGTAAATACTTCTTGAGCAGCATCTTGTTTTCTTCTTGAGAAGTTGTGTCCACAAACCTCAGATGTCAACACCGACGGTGTGAGACAGCAGAAGTATACTTTCAGAAACTGTTGATAATGTGTGTGTAAATGTGTGTGTATATATGCGTGTGTGCTCAGAAGAACATGTCCTGGAAGAGGTTTTGTCCCATTTCAATGTATGCCTCCTTCTCCTGCGCAGACATTTGCTCCACCAGCTCCGGCCTCTGGCTGACCTCTCGGTATGTGAACTGTCGGCCTCCGACCATCACCATGGGCTCGTCCCCCACCTCCTCAAATTCATCGTCGTCCTCTTCCTCCTCCTCGGCGGCACGATGCGGAGCGGCCGTGGCGGGGGGAGGAGCTGAGGGAGAGTCGTCGTCCGATTCGCTGGTGTCGCTATCTGAGTCGCTGGCGTTGGCTTTGGCTTTGGTGGAGGCAAGCCCCTTGGTTGCAGCGCTCGCGCCGCCTCCGCCTCCGCCTCCACCTGCTCCCGCCGCACCTCTCTTCTCATGGATGAGCAGGGCGCGCATCACTTCCTCGTTTTCATCTTCCTGACCAATACCAAGACCGGCTGCTCCATCCTGGGCTCCGGGTACAACCTCTCCACCTGTGGAAACAAAACAATTACCTCTGAAATTGTTCTTTCTTGTAACTTCAGAACATTTAAAACATTTCTGAGTATTTCCAAAATTGTGCCTGGAACAAGACATCAAGATCCTATGATGCAATATAGGCTACCATCTCACAGCCTCATCAAACATTGCTTATTGCAGCTCAGCATCTGCACAAAAACTGTATTTAAACCACGTCACATGCAGCTGTCATGTCTGTTTCCAGGTTCCAAAGGGCAACAAGATCATTACAGACGGATGCACAGAGACACACCTCAGAGACAGGACGCCCAGAAGGCATAAGTCATGCAATTTCCACAGGAATGGATTTTATTAATGAGCAATCCTTGCTCAGCCATGCACTAATCAAGCCTCTGATTATTTCAATTAAGCAATTATGGTTCAGTGGGAGTCTGGCCAGGCCTGATTGCTGCATGCCCTTGGGTGGAGAAACAATGTCAGAATCTCTGACACAGGGAGATAACCTGGGTTGACCTGTAACAGCCTGTTTTGACTACAAACAGGGATTGGAATTTAAGGTCATAGAAGAGCAGTCAAAGGTGTGGGTCGGGATTGGGCTCATCTCTGTCCATCCGATCAGCATTTTACTGCTGGAAAACCCAGTGCATTCAGCAAGCCTCACCATGGACGGGCAATAGCATTTATAATTAATGACAGTGACAACAGCATCTGAGAGTGGGAGGGAATGTCATTTCAAATGACACGTCTTCTGTCTCATGGAGTGGGAGGTGGCAGAGAATCCTAGACTGTATATATGAAGTGGACGTTTGTGGACTGCCATTTTGAAGCCTCGATTCTGGCATTTTAACCGTCGCCATCTTGGGTTTTTGCAACCAGAAGTGACACAAGAGGGTGCAGCTAAGTACAACCGAAAGCTGAATAAGACATTATTGCGACCAAAATGTTAGAATTAATTTTCATTAACTGAAAACACACTGTGAAAGGGTACCAAGGTAGCCACGCCCTAAAGCATCCCCTGCTTTATGATCTATTTGACTCTAAATGGGACTATAATTTACTAAATGAACATCATGCTGTATTGAAGAAGACTTGAAACTAGTGATTGAGACCATAAACTCATGTTTTCAATGTTTACTGAGGTAATAAATCAAGCGAGAAGTAGAGTTATTTTCTCATAGACTTCTATACAATCAGACTTCTTTTTGCAACCAGAGGAGTCGCCCCCTGCTGGCTGTTAGAAAGTTTAAGACACTTTCGCCTTGGCTTCACTTTTCAGACCCGGAGGTTGCTGACGGCAGAGAATTTGCTTGAAATGAAAAGAAAACAACAACAACTACACTAATGAGGCGTTACTTTGGGTGCAACATTAATTCAGCGATTCTTGACAAGTCTGTTATTTAATGTGTGAAGGACATTTTTGTGAAGAATGTAGATATGCATATATTAGTATGTATTAGAGTCAAATTATGAATGTTGATTTTGTATATTTTTTTTCCACTATGGTTAACCAAGATGGCGGTAGGTGTATGTATTATTTGGGTTGTCAATTGATTCAAAATAGTTCATCTCGATTAATCGCAAATTAAAATAAAAAAATAAAAATTGAATCACAATTTTTTTATCTGTTAAAAATGTACCTTAAAGGAAGATTTGTCAAGTATTTAATACTCTTATCAACATGGAAGTGGACAAATATGCTTGCTTTATGAGCCCGCTACGACCTAAAAATCGCAAGTTGCGTTTAAATTTAATTAGCGGCATTAAAACAAATTTGCATTAAGGTGTTATCGTGTTAACTTTGACAGCCCTAAACATTATATAATTCTTCAAACTACTAACCACAAAATTGTGTCGTCCTCCAAAAAATGTGTCTGATGTTGATGTATTTTTTTTTTAACAAACAAACACTTTTGCCATCAGAAAGGTGTGAGTGCTATATATTAACTGGTTAGTGCTTGATGGGTATTTGCAAGAACACTTACGGGTCTTGAGGACGTCTGGCTCGCTGTAAGCACCCTGCACGGTGCTCTGGGTCAACCACACGGGCCTCTCCTTGGGTGCCTTGCCTTCGCTAGCCTTCTTAAGCTGGTCTTCCTGCTCCTCCATGCTGATAACCACATTCTGGGTGTACATGTCAGCATAAGATGAGCCTTTGTTGGACCAGGCTTCACGATGCGGGCCGGCTAGGTTTGCTCCGGCTGCTGCAGCAGCACGGTCACGGCTAGAGGAAAGATTCGGTAAATACCCTTTAAACAATGATCTTCAGTAGTTTAATTAATAGGTGTTAACATGAAAAATTGAGTGTGTAATGTTTTCAAGCTGAACATGTTTCATTACTGTGGCTTAATAGAATAGAAATCCATTGTGGCACAAACAGTTATTAAGTTGAGCCAGTATCACCGATGCCATTATTGCAGTTAGCAGAGGTGAACTCCCCTTTGTGGTCAGTGAAACTGCTCCAGGATGGGACTCTGGAGGACTGGCGTGATGCTGACTGGGGGGAATAAGTATTTATAAGTAGTAAGTAGTCTGAAGCTGACCTCTGTTTGAGGGCAGGAATCTCAGCAGGCTCAGGCTCCAGCAGGTCCTGGGACAAGTTGACGTCTTCAGTCTCACGTAGCAGCGCGTAGATGGGTTCGATCTGCTCGTTGAAGCGTGCCACTAGCGTCCTGCCGTCAGGACAGACAGACGCGTCCTCCTCTACCTCCGTCTGGCAGAAGGTGCAGCGAAATGTACCTGTGGGTTGAGAGAGAACTATGTTTAAAACAAGTAAGAGGGGATGTTCTGATACCTGACCAGGCCAAAGCATGTACCGTGTTACCCACAATCTTGGGACATGTCTATTAGGCATTGCATTCACCTCAGGCTATCATAACAACGGCTTGTATATCCGCCGTCCTCGGTCTCCCAGTCTCCCTTTTTGAATGACTAATACAGACTACCACCGCTACCTGCTGGCGTGGAGAGTTATTTCCTCTCACGCAGACGCAGAACCTACGTGTTAACTGGCCGTTGTCTGTAGTCTTTGAGGTGTGTTCAAATGCAACTTGTCGGCCAAGACAAAGGCGACGTGAGGCGACGCAACAGTCGGCCTTCGTCGCAGCTAATTCTCTGATGTCGGTTTGGTGTGTCTGAGCCTCAACACTCATGAATTCGACTAATCGACTAGTTGATTTAATCAACAGATCTGTAAAACTGAGTATCTCCACAAAGAATCACACAAAAGCACCACTTTAAATCTTGTATTTACTAGAGATGTGCTCATAAGTTTCTTCGAAATAAATCATTCCGCATGAAAAAAGCATAAAAACGACTAACCAACTAAAGAAATCTTAGACCAAAATGACCGATTATTCAACTAGGGGGGCAGTCCTAGCGACTATAAACAGTATTTCCACTTTTATGATTGACATGGGGAATTTGTTACCAATCCTGCGATACCTCAGTTCCACTTAACTGGAAGTGCACTGCTACCCAAAAACAACAATGCCTTGTTGTTAGTGATGCTGCAGGCCGATGTTTTTCTGTGGATAATTTTTGCATAGCATGGTATTTGCTTTGGGCTCTGGGACTTGCTTCCTACCAGTAAGAGAAGGGCATGTACGGCCATCTGCTTCTCTGGCTGATTTCAGTTTCAATAATGGGAAGTGTTCCAGCATTACACAGACCCCATGTCTGCCTTGTGTCTATGTCTCTCTCTGTGTGTGTGTGTGTGTGTGTCTGTGTGTGTGTGTGTGTGTTGCTACATGTGCAAGAAGAAGAAATGGTAAAAGAAGGTAACATTTTATGCACAACTTAAAAACAACTATTTTTCAGCCAAAGTGTTGACGAGTGGACCGACATGTCAGGTGGAATGAGTAAAAACATGCATGTCCTACAAAGAGAGGACGGTACATTCACACAGCAAAGTGTGAAAATCCAGAGCTGAAGGCTTTCCGGCTCTCCTTTGTGGGTCAGAATGAGCTGGAAGACCAGTAATGTCATTTCCCATCCCTGTGAGGTCAAACTGAGTGTTGCTGGCCCTGAAGAAGCAACCAGTCCATCAGACTACCACTATGTGAGCTCCAGCTACTCTTTTTGTCAACCTCTGTCAGGGTGCAGGCAGGGTTACTGCCTCCACAGCAGATATGTTGAAATAAGAGACAAGAGCAAAGGAATTGGCAAGATGTTTAGAAATGCAGGAAGATGCTGATGGTTACAAAACAGTACCAGGAAGCTTTTGCCAGCATGTTATTTACACTGGCTATCAAATGTACTTATCCAGTGTCATTGTAGTGTGCATTTTCTTTCCTCAAACTAGTTTTATGTTGCAATTCAGGCTAACATATCCAGTAAGACTTTAGCATGTTGTCTGAGGATCTGGGAAGCTGATTATATTCATCTACTTTACAGGGGTACATCGATCTGGATCAATTCAATGATGATCCAATTCAGATGACTAGCTTTAAGAAGAATTTTACAGTATTTTAAGAGTATCACATATATTTCAGCAGCTGCAGTAACTTGAGCTGCAGCTCAGCATCCCAGCAAACAAGGAAGAAGAAAAAAAATGATCAGGACAGTTGAAAAAATATGTGGTGGTCCCGACTGCAAAACACTACACAAATTCAAAGACTTCAGATTCAATATGGGATTCTTATTCAATAAGATGGTAGCAATACCACAACCTTAGTTTTCAGATTCCCATCCAGTCAAATCAACTATCAACACCAATTATGTGTCCAATGAAAACAGAGATTTATATTTAAAGAGTAACTTGACACCCCCTGAAAATCTAGTCTTTGCTGACCTCTAGTGGTTTAACTTGGTGGTCAGAGGTTAAACAGGCTTTGAATCTTTCAACCAGTGGGCAGCAAATCAGTGCTCTTCAGGCTGGTGGCGTGTTTTAAACGCTTGTGTAGCACAAGCTCTCTGTTTCCTAGCAACGGTGCTGGTTGACTGGTAATCAACCTCCGGATTGGCAGACGATGTATGAGCACGGTGCTTCGTTCTGACAGACTCAAGAATGAATGCAGTTTGTGAATGAAGACAGTTAAGAGGGAGGGAACACATACAATCCTCATCACAAGCACAATATTCTTCTGTCGCATTATCATTCCACTTAAATGCACATTTTCATGCATTTTCAGCAAACAACATGAAGCAAATCTTAATCACCGTACCCAGAAATTCTGGGTAGACAACTTGCAGAAAATTAAATTCAATGATACGCCACAGTCTTTTAGTCAGACCCTCTTACATAATCAAGAAATGTGTTATTTGAAATGAGAGGAAACTGGATTACAACTCCCCTCAGATCTTGCTAAATAGTTTTAGTACAGAGTGTAGCTTTTCTTAGGCCTTTAATACAAAACTATTTCTATAACAACGTTAATATAGCATGTAAGCTAAAGTTGTGAATGATTAAACAGAAGCCTTGCAGACTTCAGTAGGCCTACCTGATTCCTACTCAACTGAGAAAGCACTGGTGACTTAAGAGAGTTGGTCAAGGCTTGGTTTTATCAATGGACTTCAAAGTCAAGTGTGAGTCTACATCTACCCCAATGCCATGGTTATTTAGCTGTATCTTCACTTTGAATTCTGCATATCTGCACCCACACTCTGCCTCAGATGATTAAGACTTTCTGGTAGCTTCTGTGACTCACATGTCAAACACGTGCATAAACAACATGTGAGTGATGTGATTCCCATTGAGAAGCAAGGTTTTGGACAGATGCCAGCCTCTATTGAGGTAGGGTGAGAATTAGATTATAATTCAGGCCTTTTGTTGTGATAGAAAGTCATTTCAAATATGCTTAAAGACAATTTTCAGTTTGGGCAATATGGAAGCATTCGATTGTATGTGATGTTAGTGTTGAAATACTTGACAGGTCTTGAGATCACATTTCAATGTTCTTTGACTCATCTCCAATTCATTTTTCTTCCTAGCACAGACAACTGCACAATGCTAGTGCGCTCATTTGACTGTGACTTCTTTGAAAGAGAGCTGTCAGCGTCTTCTCCAGAGACAGCAACCTTGTCAGGCAGCACTGAACTGCCAAAATACTTTTTTCATATTCAAGTATATTAATAATCAACACCACCAAAGTGCAACACAGCTGTAGATAATTCATTTTTTTTACCTGTCATGGGTTCAAACAGCTGGTTGGCCTCGAGGTCGGTGAAGGTGGAGAAGCAGCAGGGGCAGCGGAAGGAGGCACGGTTGGTGGAGTCTCGCTCATCTGTCTCTATGCGCCGCCGCATATGATCTAATTTATACTTGACCACGTTGACCAGTACCCTAAAAAAAATCAGGTTGGTAAAGCTATACAGTATGTAACATGTTGACATGGGAGGATGCATTTTCTTTTATGTAAGAAATATGTCTGCATTTCTTCGGCTGTATACTCTGGTTCGAATAAATACGGCTGAATATCAAAGTCAACCAAAACACTGTAAAATGTATCCTCGTCTACAACATCCTCTGCACTCATATTTTGGGATGCCAATTTTGCTGTTGGAAACGTAGCTAGTTTGCAATACAAGCGAAGAGAAAAAGGAAGCTCTTGATTGAGTTTTTGAGCACCATCTAGAGCACGCCCCCTGGCTACCCAGAGGAGGAAACTAGAAATCTAAGCTGAAATAGCCTGTAGTTCTTCTTTGCATCCAACTATATCAGTGTCATATCAAATGACACAGCTGGATTCAGGAAGAACAATAGATTTGCAGCTGCGAACTCTGCAAGCTTTCCCGGTCAATATCAGGTTACATTTTGAGGGCCTCCTGAATGGTTGGTCATTCTACTTAATCAAACCGTGTTCTAACATTCTCTCATACAGGTTAACATGTAGGTAAAATGTGTTCAAATAGAAAGGGGTGAGGTCAGAAGGTGATTGAATGCTGACAGAATGCCTCCCACCTCTTATTCTTCCAAACTCCTCCAAAACTCTACCCATTAATAACAGGAAGTTGTTGTGTCTATTATCTGCACAGTCGCAATGCAAACCAAAAAGAAGATAACCACCTGTAGTTGATGAAGTAGTAATTGTGCCGTGTTGTCTTGCCATCGGGGGCCGTTTCCACTCTCATTCGGCACTTGACAAACTTGTCTGCCTTCAGGGTGTTGAGCACTGAGCGCAGCTGCTTACGATCAAACTTGAGCAACTCCAGCATGTCCTCCTCACGTACACATGGGTTGCGAATGAGCACATCCAGGGCCAAGGCATGGTCCACTCCGTAGAAACCCCTCACGACCTGCTTGGCTAGCCGCTTGAGTGCTGCAGGGACCTCAGTCAGTAGCTCTGGTTCTATCATCTTCTGCTGTGGAGAGAAATGAGACTTGCTGAGTAAAGATCTGAGACGGCAGGCAGAAACTTTGGGTATAATAGGGCAGGGAAGAAGCACCAGAGACTTTGCTAAGCATAAATCAGCAGGTTAGCAACCTTTATCCCTCATAGACTAAAGGGGAGATTTGGTTAAATTTAGAGGGAAATGAAAGATTGTGCAGCATGGATACACTGATGGAAATTTGAAGGGAGAGAAAATCACATTTTACGAATAAAACTCCTTCATCTTTACTTGATCCTTTCCCTGCTAAAGTGGTAGACAAGTGTTGCTATGTGTTAAGGTGGAATTTCATTTAATTCTCACTGTGCAATATCATTTTCGACTTGTGCAATTTTATTAATAGTCTTGTTTATTGTCAATACTGTATATAATGCTCCTTTTTTATACTTTTGTTACACTTTGTGTGGCTCTTTTTTACTGTGTTAGCTGATGCATCTTGTTTTTTGCTGCTGTACACTGCAAATCCCCCCACAGAGGGACTAATAAAGGAATATCTGATCTTATCTTATCTTAACATAGGAAGTGGTAGTTAATACTTACAGATCTGACTACACTGACAGCTAAACTAGCTGTTGGATAATAGCAACTTAACTTACAGTAGCTTAATGTCAGCTAACTCGAGAGAAAAACAATAAACTAGCAGTGACTACTACAGCAAGTTGGCTGCAACGTTAACTACTGGTGATGACACTAGAGTTAGCTGGTAAAGTTAAAGTCGCTTTAACCAGTAAGACATCATCTGAGGTCTTATTTACATTTAGCTTGGCGATGCTACCTGATGCTAACTCACTAGCTAAACTTAACGTTGCAGCTCAAATGAAGTTAAACTCACCAGATACTCTTTAATGTTATGATCCACCGACACTCCAGAGAAGCCACCGCTTCCTTAGGTCATCTCAGAGAGGACGCTGACTATGTCTCTGAACACATTAAGTACTTCTGAATCTTTAAAGGTTAGCTAGCATGCTTCATGCTTCATGTTTGAGAAGACAACACCGGAAATAAAACTAAAGCGGCAACAAAAGGTTTTCCTGTTTCTCCCTATTAGCCAATAGGAGCAGAGGATTTTTTGATTGACATGTGTTTTGACGAATAGCGCTGCTTCCTGCCGAAGAAGAAGAAGAACCAATCAGATTAGAGTATTAATATTTGGAGGCGGGGTTTACACTTGTTTACTTCCGGTGACGTCGCTGTCACAGAAAGAAATGGCTTCTCTTGACAGGGTTAAAGTATTAGTTTTAGGAGATTCTGGTAAGTTAAGGGGCATTTTTTTGCAATTCAGACTCTAATATGAGTGTGTATGCTTATTTCTAAATGCATTTGTGTGTTGAGAGTACACATCGATCTGTTTTTAACCCTTGTAATCTTTGATTAAAAGGACCACAGACTCTTGCCAAAGTCTGTTGTAATCCTGGTGGCTCTGTCAACATAAAGTGCATTTGATTGTTTATTATCAGACGAATCGACACTAAAGGTCGAAATTTTATATAGCCGAATTAAAAAGTGACACCCAACAGGTCGTTAAAGATGTTTACTGATGTTCTACAAGATATATGTTTTGATGGAAATGAAGGATATGTGTCACTTACCTGTTTTTACAATGGAGTCTGGTTATTCTATACAGGAGCTTCATTGTCTTGTAATCAGCTGTAGTAACTTTATAGCATATGTACATACATTGACTATGTACAGACTCAGTGATCACAGCCTGGCCATAGAGACAGGCAGACCTGGCTGCCTAGAGAAGACAGGCTGTGTCAGCTCTGTCCACAGAGACAGGTGGAGACAGAGAGACAGGTAAAGAGAGAGAGACAGACCTGGCTGCCTAGAGAAGACAGGCTGTGTCAGTTCTGTCCACAGACACAGGTGGAGACAGAGAGACAGGTAAAGAGAGAGAGAGACAGACCTGGCTGCCTAGAGAAGACAGGCTGTGTCAGTTCTGTCCACAGAGACAGGTGGAGACAGAGAGACAGGCTGTGTCAGTACTGTCCACAGACACAGGTGGAGACAGAGAGACAGGTAGAGAGAGAGAGACAGACCTGGCTGCCTAGAGAAGACAGGCTGTGTCAGTTCTGTCCACAGAGACAGGTGGAGAGAGAGACAGGCTGTGTCAGCTCTGTCCACAGAGACAGGTGGAGACAGAGAGACAGGCTGTGTCAGTTCTGTCCACAGAGACAGGTGGAGAGAGAGACAGGCTGTGTCAGCTCTGTCCACAGAGACAGGTGGAGACAGAGAGACAGGCTGTGTCAGTTCTGTCCACAGAGACAGGTGGAGACAGAGAGACAGGCTGTGTCAGTACTGTCCACAGAGACAGGTGGAGACAGAGAGACAGGCTGTGTCAGTACTGTCCACAGACACAGGTGGAGACAGAGAGACAGGTAGAGAGAGAGAGACAGACCTGGCTGCCTAGAGAAGACAGGCTGTGTCAGTTCTGTCCACAGAGACAGGTGGAGAGAGAGACAGGCTGTGTCAGCTCTGTCCACAGAGACAGGTGGAGACAGAGAGACAGGCTGTGTCAGTTCTGTCCACAGAGACAGGTGGAGACAGAGAGACAGGCTGTGTCAGTACTGTCCACAGAGACAGGTGGAGACAGAGAGACAGGCTGTGTCAGTACTGTCCACAGAGACAGGTGGAGAGAGAGACAGGCTGTGTCAGCTCTGTCCACAGAGACAGGTGGAGACAGAGAGACAGGCTGTGTCAGTACTGTCCACAGAGACAGGTGGAGACAGAGAGACAGGCTGTGTCAGTACTGTCCACAGAGACAGGTGGAGACAGAGAGACAGGCTGTGTCAGTACTGTCCACAGAGACAGGTGGAGACAGAGAGAGAGGCTGTGTCAGCTCTGTCCACAGAGACAGGTGGACACCAGAGAGACAGGTAGAGAGAGAGAGACAGACCTGGCTGCCTAGAGAAGACAGGCTGTGTCAGTTCTGTCCACAGAGACAGGTGGAGACAGAGAGACATTTCCTGCTATAATGTAGCACATATGAAGAAGTTAGGAAAACAATCATTACAAAAGTTAAATGTAAACTCCAAGATTTTGATTCCCTCTCTGACCAAAATGAAATACAACATCTACTTGGAGAAAATAATGTCATCACCATAGAAGCTGCAGGATATGTCAGTGCATGTCACAGCCTAAGAGACAACCACAACAACAACACATAGCCTAATAGATGTAACGCACACTCTGCCTTTTATTTACTCATCTACTTCATTTTTTAATTTTTATTTTTTACATTTATCCTTTGATATTGCAATATATTGTTATTAATTGTTTTTTATTTGTTTGTTTGTTTTATTGACACAACAAACATGAATTACTTCTTTATGGTTTTCTCCCATTTACATGCATGTTCTTTTTAAATATCTATATATTGTAATGTGCTTAATGAATTGTATATATGTATATATATATGTTTGTTTGTTTTTATTTTGTTCTTTTTTTATTTATTTTTTATTATTGAATTGACGCTTTGGCAATATTGTTCATCTGACAGTCATGTCAATAAAGCAAATTTAATTGAATTGAATTGAAATTGAATTGGTGTGGTCCAAGACAACTTTCCTTCGGGAATCTATCTTACCTTATCTTATTACATCAAGACTAGAAGCCACAAATTTTTTTTTATTATACAGATGATACAGTTTTTACTGATCCCATCAAAACTGTCAGTCATCAACCCACATTTCTTGTCTTTTGCAGGGGTGGGCAATTCTTCCTTGGTCCATCTGCTATGTCAGAATCAGGTGTTAGGAAATCCATCATGGACTGTTGGTTGCTCTGTGGATGTACGGGTAAGCAGGTCAAACACCTAATTTATAAAATTTGATTGAGATGATGCTGCTGGTCTTTTAAGTTAACCTCAGATAAACTATATACTGTATATACTTCATACAACAACCTTTTAAATAACAACATTTGTAAAGGCTGAAATGTTGGAACCATACATGGTCCAACTGACTGGAAAACATGCTTAATATTAGTCTAATACATAATTATATGATTCATAGTGGTATTTAGAAAAGAAATAGCAATACCACAGTGAAAAACAATACTCTGTTACAAGTTAAAGTCATGCATTCATTTTTTAATGTAAGTAAAAGTACAAAAGTATCAGCATCAAAATATAAGTAGGACTCATTATGCAGAATGGCCCATTTCAGAATAATGTGTATTATATTAGTAATTCATAGTAATATAATAAAATCTCTTAAATGTTGCATCTGGTAAAGGTGGAGCTTATTTTACTTACTTTATATACTGCTGGGTAGCTGTCCGTCCGTGGATCAATACATCTTAACTTATGATAATGCATCATCATTTATTTGTTGTTTATATTTAGTATTATTAATCTGAATCACAAGTACAATATTTGCCTCTGAATTGTAGTGGAGTAGAAGTATTAAATAGCAGAAAATGGAAATACTTAGTGAGTAAAGTACAAGTACCTGGAAATAGTATTTAAGTACAGTATTTGAGTAAATGTACTTAGTTACTTTGCTCCCCTGATGATTCAAAACATTCATCATCTTAAATAAAACTAATCAAAGGATTAAAATAACTATTCAATTACAGGTCCAGGACTATAAGGAGGGAACCCCGGAGGAGAAAACCTACTACATTGAACTCTGGGATGTCGGAGGATCTGTTGGCAGTGCTAGCAGTATCAAAAGCACCAGAGCTGTCTTCTATAATTCAGTTAATGGTAAAGACGATTTCATATGATAATTTTA
This sequence comes from Sebastes umbrosus, assembly GCF_015220745.1. Classification (NCBI taxonomy): domain Eukaryota; kingdom Metazoa; phylum Chordata; class Actinopteri; order Perciformes; family Sebastidae; genus Sebastes; species Sebastes umbrosus. The sequence goes on from NC_051281.1 coordinate 9,174,112, forward strand.
AAACAATCTGAATTCATTAGAGGTTCTAATATTTGGATGTGTCATTTTTTTTTTCAGGAATTATGTTGGTGCACGATTTAACAAATAAGAAATCCTCCCAGAATCTCTACCGCTGGTCACTAGAAGCTTTAAACAAAGATTCTTCTCCAACAGGAGTCATCGTCTCAAACGGGTAAGTAGACAATATATACAGTATTCACACTGACACAGTTTGTCAAAGTTAAAGATATTAAATTGTCCTTGAAAATGTTGGATACTGGGGAGTTAAGATCATATTCTTTTCTTCCAGCAGTGACTATGACAGAGAGCAGTTTGCTGAGAACGCGGTGCCTTTGCTGCTGATCGGCACCAAGTTCGATCAGATCGCAGAGAACAAACGCAGTGAAGTTCTCACTCGGACGGCCTTCCTGTCTGAAGACTTCAATGCAGAGGAGATCAATCTCGTACGTCAACTTTTTCATTCCTACAAGCTCTGACCTTAAGCGCATTTCAAACATGGAATCTGTAACATTCATCTATGTGTTGAAATAGCAGCTTATTGGCATTCAAACATCGGTCTCTGTTACAGAGCTGTTCCACAAAAACATTGTTGGACTATACCAAGACCGTTACAATGAAAGCTGCAATGCTTGAGTGGAATTTAGCATCTGGTACACAAAAGAGAGAGCAAACAAGACCTATAGTAACACTAGCCGCTATGTTTATAATTTGAAAATCTGTGACTTTGGAGACAGAGGCAGACGGCAATACACGGCAAGTTTATATTAGAGATGTTTATTTTTTTATACAAAGAAAAACATATGCCATCAGAACAATTTGAGAGAAGCTACCACCACATACACACTCTACACGTAGAGCTGTGAGATTTCACCTGAGAAAGAAAAGGCTCTCTGAGATTAGTGGCTGAAGTGCTATTTTGTTTTCACAGGACTGCACAAACCCGAGATACCTCGCTGCAGGAACATCAAACGCAGTGAAGCTCAGCAGGTTCTTTGACAAGGTGAGAAAACCAGAGATCTCTGATGAGACATGCTGTTATTTCCTGTTTCTGTAGAGATTCTCTTTACAATAAATACAGTATGCTAATAAGATTATTATTCGTATACACACTTACATCTTTGTGGTGTGGATCTACTGAGGAGCATAAACCATCAGATTGTTTACCATGTAGACAAATGTCATTCAGCCTCCTCTAATCTAAATATGTATTTAATAACTGCCAACATTGACATTAATTATTTAATTTACAATAATTTGATATGTATGCTCAAATCATAGTGTTACGTTGAGGGAAGTGGTGTAACAATTATTTTTGTTGGTAAGATGAATATCAATGTGAATATTACAGTATATAAAATAACTTCCAAAAAGTAGGTCTAGTTACTTTTTTATACTAAGAATAAGAATAAAGTTGTTTTTTAAAAGTTTAACATACTAACACAAAAAAAGATACTTGTTAGACAGAAGTAAGAACATCATGTGATTCCCTGTATTATTGTGTTGTACCAAATTTGTCATTGAATTAACAGTTAACATTTACAGTCAAGTGGGTAACTTCAAACATTTTTAGTACAACGTTCTGTTTCAATGCACATATGGGTGTTTGAGTTTTGTATTTGTTTGAATTATTTTGTATTTCATTTATTTGTATTTATCTCTTAACAGGTAATAGAGAAGAGATATTTCACAAGGGATCCAAGTCAGGTGAGTTTTACATTTCCAGTCTTTTATTTCTGTTTCGGTAAAAAGGAAATCTTCACCTAAAAAAACTGAATTCAGTTGTGACTGATGAGGACGAGGCTTTTATTTTAAGGCGAACTGTTCCTTTCACTTTCTCTACAGATGGCGGGTTTCACAGACAGAAAACGGTTCAACTTCAAAAGTTTGCACTATGACTGACGAGCTGTGAACGCAACAGCGACGGTCTGTGGTTTGACCCTGATGCCTCTGGGCTTTTACACCACAATGAAACCATCACACCCCCCCGCCCGCCCGCTCATTGTTTTTCACTGACGTTTCTTTATGCAAATCCTTTTTCATCTGCTGTTATGTAAAGACTTAAACTTGTGAATTTTGCAAAAGGGAGTTAAGCACATATCAGAAATGAAGAAACATGCTTGAGGCACATGTTGTAAATGTACAGCAAGATTTTGTGTTAAATCACAGTTTTTAATTCCATGTTTTTTTTGTACAATCAGTTGTATTTGTTCACATGCAAATCATTTACACATACCAGTTTCATGATTTTTTTTTTTTTTTTCTTTTTCAAAACTAAGACTAAGATTAATTCTCAAAATGTTTACCATGATATTTAATAAGCAAGTGAAGAAAGGACATCATTCTTGGCCTCTGAAAAGTGGCTCATGCAACATTCCCCAAACCCTTCATCACTTCCTTAATCCAGGGGAGGAAGACGTGGACTTTAGTGAAGACATGGGGATACTTGGGATCATTACAATTGCTTTCCAAGGTATATTCTGTTAAACCCTGAGGCTTGCTGTTGCAGATAAGTGGTCCACCGGAGTCACCCTGAGAGAAACACAACAGAAAGTTGATTGAGTAGACTGCAAAACAAATAAAGATTACACTTGCTTACACTTGATTAATAAAAGGAAACAGTTTTCTCCATGTTTTCAGCATTATTGATGTATTTTGTTGCTTCAAATACTGTTAGATTACCTGGCAAACCCCTCCGTTCTTTTTGTTAAATTTGGTGCATAGCATGTGAGCAGGATTGAAGTATTCTCCCCATATATTTTTGCACTCAAAGCTGAATTGCATCTTCTCCGTGGCCTCCCTCAGTACTGTTGATGCCGGTTTATTGGATCCAGTTCGGCCCCAGCCAGCAACGGCACATTTAATGTTGGCTGGGATTTTCCCGTCTTTCTTCGGTAGTCCGATGACCTTCACATACCTGTTCAGTGTGGCGTTTTTTTTTAGCTGTGAAAGAGAACAGTGTATTTCATTTTTTATGTTTTCTTTGTGTGTGTGTGTGTGTGTGTGTGTGTGTGTGTGTGTTTGTGTCCTCTTAAAGCAAGATTGAGGTTTTTATGTGAAGCAGTTCACTCCCACATCCTTTCGTGCAAATGTGTGAAATCACCTCGTGCGGCTCTAACTCTACATAAGATATTACAATAAAATTAAACTGTGATGGGTTTTGATATTAACTTTTACACAGTTTTATTTTACCTCCAGTAACATGATATCGTTGTCGTATTTTCCAGTGTAATCCGGATGTGGATGGTACTTTGCCACTTGGATCCATTGCTGACTTTTCTCTTTCTTGCCTATGTCATGTGCTCCAAGTACCACTCTCAGGGACGGATCTCTGACAAACAAGAGAAGAAATAATGTAGAAATATTACATACTTCATTATATTTAGCACTTCACACTTTGAAAGGGAATGAAAACATTGATGATAAAGTTTACTATAACTGCAATGACTTAGAAATACAAATTACTTTGTAAGAAGTGTTAACAATTAAGAACCCTGATAGCAAATTTAATGTATTTTTCTTGACCCCAGGCTATGACAAACATACATGTAATATAATAATAATAATACAACATTAAACTTGTTCCACCAAAAGCTTTAAAAGTAATTTACACATCCTTTGTAAATGACAAATATTCAGTTATGGGAAAAAAAAACAATTATTTAAATGCAAATAATTAGTACCCATTGAATTGTTAATTGTGACATAAAAATCATTGTTTTCTTTTGGCTCTATGATTCTGCATTGATGCATAATACACTCACTCACTTGCAGTGTGCTGCAGTTAGAACAAAGTCCTCCCGAATAAGTATCCCGCCACATGTATGTGCTCCATCAACCTGGAGAGATGCCATGTAGGGTCTGGAGTGAGGCTTCGCAACTCTCCCACCCACGATGCCACTCTCAGAGGCCCCTTACATCAGCAGAGAAGGTATATTAATACACAGATTACAAAGTACAAAACCCTCAACAAATTAGTATTGTTCTTATTATTATTATTACGGAATGAAAAAAGCAAAATGAGATACTTTATTCCAACTTTCCAGCCATTAAAAAGGCTTCTTTAACAAATCAGTTATAATCCTTAAAAACTAGCAATAACTTTGATAAGAATTGTATCTTACCAGCGAGGGAGAGCAGCTGAAAGAAGAATACAATGCAGTATGCGTAGATCATGGTTGTTGTGCAGAAAGCTGAACAGTGATCCCCCCACCTCACCACCTTTTGTAGTCAACCGTCTAACTCCCCCAACGGAAACTTGGTGGGCAGGTGTCATTCTTGCACAGAAGAGATGAGATCACACCTTTCTTACTGCAGCATGAGTTTTATAAAACCAGATAAGACTGGTTGGCACACATACATTGTAGTTCATTCATCAATAATTCTAAATGTGTAGCACTTCACTGTATTGCACTCTGTGTGTCTCCTTGTGCCTCTACAGAACAATAAGGACTTTTGAAAAGACATCTTTGAAAAGTTTTAATTGAATTGTGCTGTGAACAGGAGTTTAGGTCCTGTCTACTTGTACCATCTTTATTTATTGCCCCCAAAATCAGAAAGGTTCATATTTACTGTCACAAATAAACTCATTCTTAGCTGCTCGTTTTTGATCATCGGCTACATATACTCTAAAGGAAGAGGGTTGAGGTACATGGTTGAGTGGAAAACTGTGTATTAAGGCCACAGTAACCACAATGTGCACAAAGGTAGTCACACTTCACACACTGAACTACACACACACACATGATGCTGTAGTTTCTATCCCTTGTACATTTTCTCTGAAATGAATTTGATGGTTTCTTAAAAAGACAGACATGCATCTCAGCATTTTACTCTAAAGCTCAAGTACAGATTGTAAGAAGGTTTGTAAGCAATCTGATTGTTACTAATTAAAACCAAACTTATCAGAAAAAGAAACACTTGAACATACATCCGCATGATAAGAACCACCTAAAACAACAGAAACCATCTTTGGGAAAAATGTATTTGACTTTTTAGTTTGGCCCATGTCCCATCCACTAACATGGAGGAGTCGGGATTTATGACCTATACTGCAACCAGCCACCAGGGGGCGATCGCGATGTTTTGGCTTCACTTTTGGGGAGTTGTCATGTCGTCCATCTTCATATACAGTCTGTGGTACAGACACATCACACACACACACCCACACACACACGTACAGCGCACTAGTCTGAAATCTCATTACAGTGTTTCAACCTCTGTTATTCACTTCATTACAGAACATACAGTATAGAACCTAACGACTGCTGCATTAGAGACACTACTCTTTCTTTCTCTTTGGAGTCCCCTTCCTGCAACACTTGCAGGTGCAGAACAAGCAGCATTTGAGTGTCACCCACAGGACAGTGAGGAGAATGATGACAAGAAAGCCGATGTATTCATATACACACTTACATTTGTTTGGTGTGGATCTACTGAGGAGCATAAACCATCAAATGTTTACCATGTAGACAAATGTCATTCAGCCTCCTCTAATCTAAATATGTACAGTATTTAATAATTGCCAACATCGACATTAATTATTTAATTTACAATAATTTGATATGTATGCTCAAATCATAGTGTTACGTTGAGGGAAGTGGTGTAACAATTATTTTTGTTGGTAAGATGAATATCATTGTGAATATTACAGTATATACAATTCCAAACAACTTCCAAAAAATAGGCCTAGTTACTTTTTTATACTGAAACGTAAGAATAAAGTTGTTTTTTTAAAAGTTTAACATACTTACACAATAAAAGATACTTGTTAGACAGAAGTAGGAAAACCATGTGATTCCCTGTATTATTGTGTTGTACCAAATTTGTAACCCGTGTCTGACATTGAATTAACAGTTAACATTTACAGTCAAGTGGGTAACTTCAAACATTTTTAGTACAACGTTCTCTGTTTCAATGCACATATGGGTGTTTGAGTTTTGTATTTGTTTTAATTATTTTGTATTTCATTTATTTGTATTTATCTCTTAACAGGTAATAGAGAAGAGATATTTCACAAGGGATCCAAGTCAGGTGAGTTTTACATTTCCAGTCTTTTATTTCTGTTTTGGTTAAAAGGAAATTTTCACCTGAAAAAACTGAATTCAGTTGTGACTGACGAGGACGAGGCTTTTATTTTAAGGCGAATTGTTCCTTTCACTTTCTCTACAGATGGCGGGTTTCACAGACAGAAAACGGTTCAACTTCAAAAGTTTGCACTACGACTGACGAGCCGTGAACGCAAGAGAAGCGGTCTGTGGTTTGGCCCTGATGCCTACGGGCTTTTACACCACAATGAAACCATCACACACACCCCGCCCGCCCGCTCATTGTTTTTCACTGACGTTTCTTCTTTATGCAAATCCATTTTCATCTGCTGTTATGTAAAGACTTAAACTTGTGAATTTTGCAAAAGGGAGTTGAGCACATATCAGAAATGAAGAAACATGCTTGAGGCACATGTTGTAAATGTACAGCAAGATTTTGTGTTAAATCAAAGTTTTTAATTCCATATTTTGTTGTACAATCAGTTGTATTTGTTCACATGCAAATTATTTACACATACCAGTTTCATGATTTTTTTTTTTTAAAACTAAGACTAAGATTAATTCTCAAAATGTTTACCATGATATTTAATAATCAAGTGAAGAAATGACATCATTCTTGGCCTCTGAAAAGTGGCTCATGCAACATTCCCCAAACCCTTCATCACTTCCTTAATCCAGGGGAGGAAGACGTGGACTTTAGTGAAGACATGGGGATACCTGGGATCAGTACAATCGCTTTCCAAGGTATATTCTGTTAAACCCTGAGGCTTGGTGTTGCAGATAAGTGGTCCACCGGAGTCACCCTGAGAGAAAGACAACAGAAAGTTGATTGAGTAGACTGCAAAACAAATAAAGATTACACTTGCTTACACTTGATTAATAAAAGGAAACAGTTTTCTCCATGTTTTCAGCATTATTGATCTATTTTGTCTGTTTCTGTTAGATTACCTGGCAAACCCCTCCATTCTTTTTGTTAAATTTGGTGCATAGCATGTGAGAAGAATTGAAGTTTTTTTTCCATATATTTTTGCACTTAAAGCTGGATTGGATCTTCTCCGTGGCCTCCCTCAGTACTGTTGATGCCGGCTCACTGACTCCAGTTATGCCCCAGCCAGCAACGGCACAGTTAGTGTTGGCTGGGATTTTCCCGTCTTTCTTCGGTAGTCCGATGACCTTCACATACCTGTTCAGTGTGGCGTTTTTTTCTAGCTGTGAAAGAGAACAGTGTATTTCATGAAACAGTTCAATCATCTCTCAGACATGTTTATTTTTTCTTTGTGTGTGTTTGTTTGTGTCCTCTTAAAGCAATATTGAGGTCTTTATGTGAAGCAGTTCACTCCCACATCCTTTCGTGCAAATGTGTGAAATCACCTCGTGCAGCTCTAACTCTACATAAGATATTACAATAAAATTAAACTGTGATGGGTTTTGATATTAACTTTTACACAGTTTTATTTTACCTCCAGTAACATGATATCGTTGTCGAATTTTCCATTGTAATCCGGATGTGGATGGTACTTTGCCACTCCGATCGATTGCTGACTTTTCTCTTCCTTGCTTATGTCGTGTGCTCCAAGTACCACTATCGTGGATGGATCGCTGACAAACAAGAGAAGAAATAATGTGGAAATATTATATACTTCATTATATTTAGCACTTCACACTTTGAAAGGGACTGAAAACATTGATGATAAAGTTTACTATAACTGCAATGACTTAGAAATACAAATTACTTTGTAAGAAGTGTTAACAATTAAGAACCCTGATAGCATATTTAATGTATTTTTCTTGACCCCAGGCTATGACAAACATACATCTATGTAATATAATAATAATAATACAACATTAAACTTGTTCCAACAAAAGCTTTAAAAGTAATTTACACATCCTTTGTAAATGACAAATATTCAGTTATGGGAATAAAACAATTATTTAAATGCAAATAATTAGTACCCATTGAATTGTTAATTGTGACATAAAAATCATTGTTTTCTTTTGGCTCTATGATTCTGCATTGTTGCTTAATACACTCACTCACATGCAGTGTGCTGCAGTTAGAACAAAGTCCTTCCGAATAAGTATCCCGCCACATTTATGTGATCCATTAACCTGGAGAGATGCCATGTAGGGTCTGGAGTGAGGCTTCGCATCCCTCCCACCAAAGATGCCACTCTCAGAGCCCCCTTACATCAGCAGAGAAGGTATATTAATACACAGATTACAAAGTACAAAACCCTCAACAAATTAGTATTGTTCTTATTATTATTATTACGGAATGAAAAAAGCAAAATGAGATAATTTATTCCAACTTTCCAGCCATTAAAAAGGCTTCTTTAACAAATCAGTTATAATCCTTAAAAACTAGAAATAACTTTGATAAGAATTGTATCTTACCAGCGAGGGAGAGCAGCTGAAAGAAGAATACAATGCAGTATGCGTAGATCATGGTTGTTGTGCAGAAAGCTGAACAGTGATCCCCCACCTCACCACCTTTTGTAGTCAACCGTCTAACTCCCCCAACGGAAACTTGGTGGGCAGGTGTCATTCTTGCACAGAAGAGATGAGATCACACCTTTCTTACTGCAGCATGAGTTTTATAAAACCAGATAAGACTGGTTGGCACACATACATTGTAGGTAATTCATCAATAATTCTAAATGTGTAGCACTTCACTGTATTGCACTCTGTGTGTCTCCTTGTGTCTCTACAGAACAATAAGGACTTTTGAAAAGACATCTTTGGAAAGTTTTAATTTAAGTGTGCTGTGAACAGGAGTTTAGGTCCTGTCTACTTGTACCATCTTTATGTATTGCACCCAAAATCAAAAGGATCCATATTTACTGTCACAAATAAACTCATTCTTAGCTGCTCGTTTTTGATCATCGGCTACATTTACTCTAAAGGAAGAGGGTTGAGGTACATGGTTGAGTGTAAAACTGTGTATGAAGGCCACAGTAACAACAATGTGCACAAAGGTAGTCACACCTCACACACTGAACTACACACACACACATGATGCTGTAGTTTCTATCCCTTGTACATTTTCTCCGAAATTAATTTGATGGTTTCTTAAAAGACAGACATGCATGTTAGCATTTTACTCTAAAGCTCAAGTACAGATTTTAAGAGGGTTTGTAAGCAATCTGATTGTTTTGAGTACCGAACCTGTTGAGCTAAGCACTCGTCTGCTGTAGGACTACATTGTCCTCAGACACTTTGAGGATTTCTGAACCTTGGTGTGATATCTGGGGGGAGATTAGAAGTCCATTTAAGCTGTTAATATTAGTCCTTAATGTTTTATTTTAATTGTTAAACCTTCAACAACAAGAAAGTGAGCCTAAAATGCCAGAGGGGGTTGTATGATATACTTGGCCACACATTTTCTGGGACAGTGGAAGAATGCTGTCTGATTAACCCTTCACACACGTGTACTATGATGGCGCTAGTGTCATTAAACACAAACAAAAAAGAGGAGATATTTGGCTTTTCAAGGGAGCTGGTAAGCCTTATACAGCATAATGCTATTGGGTCTACGGACCACTAGATGGAGCTATAGAAAAGAAAATTAGCAGCCCAGTCCTCATGTAGCCTACACCAGTGATTCTCAAAGTGAGGTTCAGGGAGCCCCAGGGGACCGTGGCACTCTTTCATTATCATTAAAAAGTGCATGTCTACAGTAAACAGTCTACAATAAAACATGCATATTGTGTCCATTACTCCCACCCATGTTAGCTTTGGGTCAATAGAAACTCTGATATGAATGTGAAAAACAGCAATAAGTTCATTATTTTAAGCACTTACTGACAGTCAGCTTTAGACTGGTAGGGGAGAGTGGGGTAAGATGAGCCAATTTTTACTTATGCTGTCCTCGAGGTTAGGAAAAATGAGACAGAAGCAGAATGAAAACTTGAACCTTAAATTCAGGATCTCTCCTATCAAATGAAATGATCAGCATGCATCCATCACAAAGCTGTCTGGAAAAAATGACCTTCCCAAAAAAAGTGCTCCTGTGGCTCAACTTGCCCCAGGTAAGGGGTAAGTTGATCCGAGTCAGTGGGTAAGTTGAGCCATCGTGGGGTAAACTGAACATCTGAGTTTTTAAGTTTAAACCTCAGCATAAGTGTGTTAACAAACAGTTTCACAGTTATGAACTTGTGAGAACAAACCACCTGTGAGTTTCAAGACCATTGAACAATCAAAATATCATTCAATATTCGACAATATTCCAGTCGTCAAGGTTGCAGTGAAATATGAACTGTTGCTCCCTCCTTGCAGTTCCTCCAGCCTTTTGAGGTTGAGGTAGCTCCTTCAGCACATCACTCAGTGGAAAAGATGCCTCATCCTTTTCCTTGAATACAAAGGTGGGCTTCTCACGTCAAGTGTTCCCCCGGATTCTTCTGAGAAATCTTGCACTCACTTCGTTGCCCTCCAGGCTCTCAACCAAGCCAATGTAATGGTAGCTTCTGCCTTTGGATACAAAGTTTACTATGACAAAGTCACCAACTGACAGATCTGAGATGTCTGATTCACTTCTCTCATCATTAGAACTCTCATGCTCAGAAGTGTCATCAAATGGGATGGCATCACACTCTCCTCAGAACTGCTGTACGCTGTGATTTTCGTCTTGGTCTTTGGTTTGACCTAGGCCTACCTGCTAAACCCTGCTCTTTCCAGTTGTTGGGGATAGGAAGGTTGTTCTTTCTGCCAATTCCAATGCCAGTTCACAGCATTTCTTTGGAGTAAGGCCGTGGAACTGTTCAGCCAGCTTCTTGATATGGTCTGCAAGCTCCTTCTCTACCTCCTCTGTGAGGACCCTCTTTGCCTCTGCTGTTCCACTATAACCAACTGTTTTAACTTCCTTTATCTCCCTCTTCTATAAAGGTTAACACATAAAAAAATCAAACCAAGTTGTGTAACACTCAACAGTAATACCATTTTATACATCAGAGAATTAATTTGGTTAATTTATGGTGGGGTAAGTTGAGCCAGTGGCTCGGAATAATAGTAGAATATTAGTGAGCCAGTGGCTCAACTTACCCCATAGCCTTTGGCTCACTTTGCCCCATAGCTACCATTTTGGAAAAAATGGCCCAGCTTAGCAATTCAGGCTAATCTTTAGCGAAGGGATTAACATGGTGTTATATCTTAGTAAATCACCAACATGTATAATATATTTTTTTAGACCTGGATAAATTTGCTTTGACCTAACATTCATTATTCCTGACATGCAGAAAATTTACTTTGATAGGGAAAAAACTGTTTTTGGTGTAAAAAAGTATTTACTACTTCTCCCATGTGCTTAACTCCATCACAGCAAGATAGAAATGATGGGTACTTCGTGAATTTATGGTCACATGACAAAACATAATCACAGTTGCCAAGATACAGGGGGTGGGTCAACTTACCCACTGGCTCATTTTACCCCACTCTCCCCTATGTTTTTTAAATGTCTGGATTTATTAGGATTATGCCAGTCTTGCTACTGTTCATTTTTTGAAAGCTTTTAAGCTTGATTACTTGAAATGTAAAATGAAAGGTATATAAATGGGATTAAAATTAGTATAATTTCACCGGGACTAATAAAGGATTATCTCATTTTATCGTATCTTAACATGATTCAAATTGAAATGTGTTTCTGTTTATCACTATGACACAGGTCTGATGTATTTAGACTGAAAAGTTTTAGAATACAAATAGTTCCAATGGCACCCAAGAATACAAATGGCGTAACAAAGCATAGCATAGCAAAGCATAAGCTTAATCAGTGTTATAATTATGAGAGGGTCCCTGAAAAATGTTCTCCCCTCTAAGGGGTCCCTGGCTAAGTTAACTCCTGCAGCCAATAAAACCATTTCCCCCCCAACCACAGTGCTGGAGAAACCTCAAAGTGAGGAAGTGTTTAAAGTGTATTCAATATTTTTTTTGTAGCCTGTTATAAAAACATTACAAATAAATCCATGACAAAGTTTAAAAAACATTTTATTACGTTTGTTTTCCAAAGGATGGCTTCACTCAATCATTGCTGGTAGTGTGTTCCACATGGGTTAAAGACAGTATAGTACACACACAAACACACACATACATATTGTACGTACATATCATAGACTGTATATATAGATAAACAACATGTCTTCACTTCCTCCCACTATACAGATTTGAAGCCAAACTATCCCGGATACAGGAGCTGCCATCTTGAGATGTTGAGGTCATTTGGAGCCAGAGTCTACGCAGTAGTGAGAATAGTGCGAAACCGATCACGAGCCGAGCACCGCCGCAGCTTGTCAGACTCACAGCTGCCAATCATGATGTCTCACCCCCTTTTTATAGCATCAAATAACTAATTAAAACCAAACATATCAGAAAAAGAAACACTTGAACATACATCAGTATGATAAGAACTACCTAAAACAACAGAAACCATCTTTAGGTAAAATTGATTTGACTGTTTAGTTTGGCCCATGTCCCATCCACTAACATGGAGGAGGCGGGAGTTATGATCTATACTGCAACCAGCCACCAGGGGGCGATCGAGATGTTTTGGCTTCACTTTTGGGGAGTTGTCATGTCCATCTTCATATACAGTCTGTGGTACAGATACATCACATACACACACCCACACACACACGTACAGTGCACTAGTCTGAAATCTCATTGCAGTATTTCAACCTCCATTATTCACCTCATTACAGAACGTACAGTATAGAACCTAATGACTGCTGCATTAGAGACACTACTCTTTCTTTCTCTTTGGAGTCCCCTTCCTGCAACACTTGCGGGTGCAGAACAAGCAGCATTTGAGTGTCACCCACAGGACAGTGAGGAGAATGATGAGAAGAAAGCCGATGACATCCAGGCTATGGTACTGAATCCAGTTTAAGTCGTGTGCAGCTACTCTTAAGTGATCGGCTCCTTTGTGTCTCATGACGAACTCAGTCCAGAAAACAGCCAGGTCCAAAGGCTCAACAGGACGGTCCAGGTGTATCTGAGACTGCGCCACTATATTCTCTTTGTAACTGGGGAGAAAATACACAGTTAATAGGATAATCTCCAGTTTTTATAATCTCAAGGCCTACTGTATATCCTCACAAATTAACACAACTATGTTCTATGTAACTGGTCACACTATAAATGTATAAAATACGAACATTTACGTCAGTCTAAAGAACTGCAAATGAACGGGGTAGCTTGCCTTCTAACAACAGCAGCAATATCAAATTGATAACCATTTAGGATACATATAAAAAAAAAACGTTTACGAGTAATTATTTTAGGGAAGTATTTATGAAACTGCCTGCATTATGAAATGTGTTTAAGTATAAACTAGTATAAAAGAAGAAAGCCTCTGCACACTATATCTCCGTGGATTTATCATCTACAGAGTGGAGGGACATTGACCACAGAATGTGACTGAAATTGTGCAACAATAGTCATTCATTTCCAAACATTTTCAAATTTTCCGTGTAGCGTTTACACATTAATATAATCCAGAACAGTAGTTAAAAAAAGTATGTATTATTAATGGAAAAAGTTCTTTAAAAAAATTGTTCATGCTGCTAAGACCTTTGCTCGGGTTGACGTTGGGTGCATATGTGAAACTTTGGCGGGTCTATGGGAAACATGGGCTACAACACACCAGCACACAGTCTTATCTACATACACATTGGCCACAAGTTACACTATGTCGCCAACGTGTATAATAGCAGCCTTATTTGTTTCCAATAAAGCTCCACAGGGCACCTTTAATTTGTACCTTTTTCTTTAATAATAAGTTTCATGATTTCCAAATACAATTGAGGGACTCTTACCTTTTGTCATGGATGACTTTATTAAGTGCAGCCAAAAGGGTTTCACTCGTCATATCATAAATTCTGAGTGACTCTGCGACGCCGCGGATCACCATGCGTTGCACGTTGTCCCCCTGGTCCCCAAACAGTGGAAACATCAACATGGGTACAGCGTTACAGACGCCCTCGTAGATACTGTGGGTTCCTCCGTGAGTGATGAAGGCTTTAGCTTTGGGATGGGCTGAGGAGAAAACAGACACAGTTACAGGTCCAGTCCACCACACACCAAATGCAGGTAAAACATAATTATGATAGGAACACTGTCTGGAGAAAGCTAAACACACCTAGGAGATCATTCTGAGGTAACCACTTCATAAGTCTCACGTTCTTGGGTACATCTTCAGGTATGACTCCAGTGTATCTCCACACAACCTGAAACAGAAATAACACCTCTTCATTTTTAACACAATGATGTGCAAACTGTTCATGTAATGCAGTGTTTCCCAACCAGGAAGTTTGTGTAAAACGAACAATTTGGATGAAGTTTGAGCAGATAATTTCCTGTGATTATTGCATCAGAGATGAGTTTCCTGTTATTTTTAGGAACTTTAATAAAATTCTCTGTATTCTGTATTTTCTTTTTTAATTTTTAACAATCATTCATACTTAATAAGCTTCTTTTTTTGACAAATGCAGTGTTTTCTTTTCCCTGACACTTGGCCATTGTTCTAGCTCTATGGTTGTTTTAACTGCGTACTTTACGGCTTAGCAGAGAGGGATTAAGGCTCTATGAATATAATTTGTGTTCAGGTCTCCACTGTGCCCTTATCCTGTTTATATTTCAAATAATAATCCAAACTTCAGAAATAACAATTTCATTTATTTTTCTTCATAGAAATGAATGAAATGCTGAGATATCGGCCAACCCCTTAAAATCAAGAAGGCCTCGCGACCCCCCCATGAACCTTTGGCGACCCCCAGGTTGGGAACCAGTGATGTAACAAGGCAAGGGACAATGTCCAATGGTTCAAACTGCTCGGGGCTTTAGCATTATATGCTGAGTGTGAAAATCACTGCCTAATGTGTCAATGTTTGCTTAGTTAGAAACTTGTGTGTTTTATTTGAAGAGAATAAATAGCAGTCTAATAAAAGTAATCAGTAGAGTTTTTTTTGTATAAACTGGTGTAAGTTATTGGATTGAATCTAACTGAAGTGATTGAATCTGTTACGGTTATTATTACCCTTTGAGGAATTTGCCGAAAGGCATCAAAGAACTGTTTAGCCTTCTCCTCAGGCATGCTGGACACAAGAGAGCCCAGCGTAAAGACGATAAAGCCGTCGTCTCCCGAGCCGTTCACAAACTCCTCCAAGTCCTGCAGGGAGGGTGGGAAAGACACACAAATTATTTCTCAGTCATAATGAAAAGTGAGATAGAGTGGGCAATGACCAAAATGCACCAACTTTTTTCATTTTAGCGTGCAGCCATTAGATCACTTCCATCTGAAAGCTGCCGTGATACATTATTTTCAAATATATTGAAGGGAATTCATTTGATCAACATTGTATTCAGCAGATCCACCCAATTAGTGTGTGGCGGAAATTTGTCTAAAATATTGAGAGTTGCAAATTCTCCTAGAAATTAGAGACTCTGTGTGATGAATCAAATCTCTTTACTTCATGCAGGGTGGAAGAAATACCCATATGGTTGCTCTCTGCCTTATATATCATTAGGTCAACAAAAGAACAACAGTTGCTGACCTCATGACAAGTTTGATTCAATCAGTCATTCACCTGAGGCCTTCCTCACAGCTGACTATCTCACACCTTAAACCAATCCACTCATTAATAAATCAAGTATGTGAAAGTATGTGATTCCCGTTAACAAACAGGGCTCCTCACTTCCTTTCTTACTGTAGCTGGCCATAGTCCACAAATCTGCTAATCCTGGCTCAGATTCCACACACGGAAACCTCCATTAGAGCAGACAAACATGTTCTTTCAGTGTTGTGAGCCAAATCACGATAAACAGTCAAAGCTATCTTTACAATCTTTTCAGCACTAGTGACTCGTACTGTATGAACTATATCTCCATATTCAGTTCAAAGGTGAAAGTACTTTCTTGTACCACAGAAAATGATTACTGAAAGTATTATTTGTTGTATAATGTTGAAATATTTTGCAGGTCCCCAAAATGTATGTATATTTACTTGTCTATACTTTGACACAGCTGTTCTGTTATAGAGCTTTTTTCCTAACTTTTTGCAAGAGCGTGGTCTGTCAGTTTTAGAGCATGACTGATTTCATGTTCAGATTTTGTAATGCTTTCCCTGCCCTCGCACTCAAATAGACCCTGCTTGCGTTTCGGATTTGCTCTGCTTCTGCTCAAACCGTATGCTTGCACTCAGATATATTGTTGCTTGCACAGATTTTCTGCGCTCCAGCTTCAGCCCTTCTCCTCACGCTCAGGCTGCTTCTTTGTACTCGTGAAATGTCTCAGATTTTTCCTCTGCTTTTGGATTTTTTGTGCAACAACCCTGTCATTGCCAGGGGTATGTTGACCAATGAAATGATCCCTTTCTCGTTGCGGGTGTATTCGCTTTACTTCTTGGAGCATCCTTGACAGGCCAACCCGGTCTCGAAGGCGTATAAATACCACGGCATTGCACATTTTGCGTGTCATGAGTATGCATTTTACGCCACTTTTTGCGTGCCATTTGTACACCATGCAACTAAACCACGGTAATATCTGCAGTTAGGTTCAGTCAACAAAATCATTAACTTAGGTTGAGGCAACAAAACCACTTAGGTTTAGGAAACACGTCATGGTTAGCCTTAGAAATAAGTACGTAAACTAAGTAAAATATGTACAGAAACAATGTAACACAACTACGGAAAACACATCACAAATGGTACTAAAAACAAACGGCATTAACGAAACGTATTAAAAAAAAAACACCGGTCTCAAACACCGATCTCCTGCTAAAAAGTTTGGTGTTTGTTGGACCCGCCCACCATATGCGTTTTTTCTGACTTTTTATATTACGTCACTAACTCTTACCGTAGCATTTATACGCAAATGTGTTTACAGTGTAGTCAGTTCAGGATACATGGCGTAGAAATGACACGTGGAAATCAAGAAAGGTGTACTTGCAGCACTCTAAACGCCTTGTGCATTATCGTGGCATTCATACGCCTTTACATGCAAACGGGCTAGACGGGCTGTTACTCTTAATACGGATCTATCTACTTCCACCCTCCAAGGTTTTATTAAATGTACTTCCCTTGCTTTCTGTATGATATTTGGAATAAAATGAGTCATGCTCTCAAATTGAGTAACACGCTCTTGAATAAAGATAGGAAAAAAGCTCCACATTTTGTTTCCTGAATAGTTTTGCAAGCACTAATGCAGAGATATTAAATTCCAAATGATTATGTCAATGTAAGTAAGCAAAAAAAATATCGTATTCAGAAATTTGCTGACGGGTTCAGCGCATATTGCATATGAAAAAGATAAGCAAATCAAATATGTGCAATCCTTTAAGTTATGAACACAGATATGAAACTAAGATTTAAAGTTGCATCAATACATTTTTGTGGGCAGTTGGGGTCACAAGAAATCTACAATAAGCTGAAAAACACGTATATTGGACATATTATCACCATATTAAGTTATTTTGGCCAACATGTTGTAGGCAAACAGTGACCTATTTGCACGTCAGACAAACACAGAGCAACGTTAGCTAAGCATTGGGCTAAAACAGCTGCAGAGTTGTGCAATAATTCTCCATGGGTTCATCACTATGAGCGACACCTTTAATATATTACATTGTTTTCATTACATCAATGTCTAAGGGGTTTTCTTTAGCCTGACTCAACGCTGTGCAAGTCTATGCAGTGTGCCTTGAGTGGATCCAGATGTGATGCCTGTTTGTTTACTCTGGCGTACATTCTTTGAATACTCACTGCTGGAAGAGGAGCTTTCTTTGCACAATTGATACCTCCAATAAAAAACATGTTTGGCAAGAGAGGTCTGGGCCATTCCAAAACAAAGTCGTATCTGAAAAGCCAGATTGCGCCCTGACTAAGAAGGTCCTTGTAGGTCATGTCGTCTCCTACATACTTCCTGACCGCTTCATCAAAGCGGGCATACATAATTCCGCACAAGTAGGACTCCAATATAGACATGGCCATGTTTTTGACTCTCTGTGGGAAGGTCATGATGTCTGTATTGCCAGAGTAGGCTGCAGGAACGTAGGAGGGAGGAGAGGGGCACTGGTTCGCCTTTACATCCAGCCCACATGGAATTCCACGCAGGAAATAAACAGCTGGAATGGAAAAGACATGAGAAAGGATGGCGCCGCAGGGGAGGAAAGGGTCTGTGAGCACAAAATCAAAGCCCACTCCCTTCAGTCGACTCATTAGAGGCTGGTTGTTCAGCAAATTCTCGCAGGCTTTCACCTCCGCTGTAGTATAGTTAACCAAACGCTGCACATTGACAAATAAATCTGTGATTTCTGGTGGCTTGAGGAACACTCCATCCTTCAGCTGCTTGTATCTATTGTCCAGTTCGGCTTTGGTGAAGGGCACTTGGTAGATCTCAGTCTTGTAGCTCTCCGAGCTGTGGATCAACAGGCTTATTTCAGGCACCAGCACCGTCACCTCGTGGCCCCTATGGCTGAGCTCCTTCACCAGTATCTTCATGCTGAGCCAATGACTCCCATCCACAGGCATAACCAGCACCTTCCCCCCGTCAACGGGCCCCAGACTGAGGCAGCACAGCCAGGCTGCCAGCCCCAGAGCAGGAAACCACACCCCGCTGCTCATTGCCTCTTCTCTGTAGTGCAAGCTGCCTCGTTGTAAGAGGTAGTAGTAGCTCTTGTTGGGAGGTAGCTTTCTGTGTGTGCGTGAGAGTGATCCAGTGTGTGTTTAAACTCTGCAGGAAGTTGGGGCTGCGTTTGTAGGCAGGCTATTATATAACCACGGGAAGACAGAGTGAGTATAGATCCCCAGTCTCAGCCTCCAGATAATCACTCACTTGTGGACTTTGCTCATTTTCTTCTCACGACATGCCTTTCCTCTCACGTATAGTATGAGGTATTCAAGTGATATATTGCAACTTTTACCAACTTTTGTATGTGAAGTAGAGCCATCTAAACATTATAAAAACAGTATGTTTATCCGAGGAAATATGTTAACAAAAATGAGCTGAGCGTCTTTTGGGATACCAGTAGTAAAACAGATTTTCCTCATTCTATTATTCATTGTACTGATCGCAATTTATCTTTGTATTTTATTTATTTTCTTAACAGTCTTTAAGACTTGCAGGTCATAGTGGATATGCATGTTTGCAGCTTGTACTGCCTACTGATAGGAGCAAAGTCCTCTGTTTACTTAGGCTGCTCCATCCCTCCTCCCCCTGGAAAACGTACGCATGCGTGATTGCATATGACCTCTTTTTTTCACTCTCTAGTCACACGCACATGTATACCTGCAGCTATTGTGAAAAGACAGATGGCGTGCAAAGCCAAACGTAATAGGAAACCAACGCCCTCCTCTTCAGAGGGGGGGTGATAACATCAAACCAACAATGTAATTCCTGAAATTTTAACCTCGGTTACAACTTGCTTCGTGTCACGAAACCTTTTATGAGTGTAACTGTTGCACCGGATGTGAAATTTAATAAATTATTAGCACATTCAAATAAAACCTCCTCCACTCCTCGAGTGCGCAGGCACCTTCGGCCGAATTTACCTTTTTCAGGGGCTGTAGTGGGCTCAGCTTTAGAGCTGGAGGTACTTCATATGATATTGGTATCAAATGAAACTACAAAAAATCTCAGGAATCCATTGGTACCAACCATGTTATTCCAGCATGTTGAGAAGAATGCTAAATAACACGACGTAATTATGCAAAATTTGGCGAGGAAAAACTGGCATGGTGATTTTCAAGGTGGTACCTTGACCTCTGACCTCAAGATATGTGAATGAAAATGGGTTCTCTGGGTACCCATGAATCTCCCCTTTACAGACATGCCCACTTTATGATAATCACATGCAGTTATTTGCATGCAGTATAAATGTGTTATTTTCGCCTAATCTTAAATGGTGTATTTGAATATTTCTGCATACTGGGGTCCCTAAACAGTCTTGGAATTACATAAATTGGGTATCACTGTAAAGCTGAGACTCTTGTGAATCCAGTGAGCCCAATTGTATTCATGTGTGATGATGTTAGTCCCCATTGTAGCCATTTCATTGTAGTAAGACCATTTTTGGCTGGACAGCAGAGGGCAGTCCTACAAACGCTAAAGTCTGTCACTGAGTGAGTGAGTGACTGACTGACTGACTGAGTGATGAAGTTACAGGATTGGTCAGCCGACTGTTGGAGTTTCCTCATTGGCCGTTGCTCTTTCAAAATGAAAAGGCAGAGAACACATCTGTGTTTACGTTTTCTGGGGAGCGTGTCAGCGGTTCAATGTATCTTTACATAGTGCTGTTGTTGTGCATGAACTGACTACCCAGCAAGTCACACGTCGCTACTGCGGTATGAACCCTAAATAAATAGACTGTGCTGTGATTTAATTGCAATAAACGGATCAAAATGATGCAGAAATAACGACATTATTATGTCGATTTGTAAAAAGACCGAATTCATGCTTTGTCAGGTCTGTACGCAACACAACAAGCAATCAACTTTTAAAATGCTTGTTTTCTGAACGGAGTTCGGATCGAGCAGTGCCAGGCTATGCTAACATGGAGCTACTCCATCACCACTCAACATGATGTCATCTAGGCATAAATATGACAGCGACGTTGTTTTAAACGGATCAAAAGTGAAGCCGAAATAACTAAATAATGATGCTGATTAGTAAAAAGTCTGAATTCATGCTATGTCAGGTCTGTCCGCAACACAACAAGCAAACAACTTTTGAAATGCTTCTTTTCTGAATGGAGTATAGTATGTATATATTGTTAAACACCATTTACATGATGAATGCTTTTGATACACATGCTTTAATAAAAAACTGAAATACTTTTAACCTTGCATATGTCATGCTAATACCTTTTCACCTTGTATAAAATGTATGACTAGTAAATGTTACCATTTACTATTACTGAATGTCATTTGCTTCATTATAAGTTGTCTTTCAATCAAATATTAAGATATAAGTGGAAAAAAACTTTTCACAAAACACAATAGACATGACCGCTGACTATTTGTGTAACAATTTAGCCACAAATTCACATACTGACCATATAGCCTACGGTCCAGCCATACACTCGGTTTTGACCGAGTCTTGTTTGAAACCTCATTGTATAAAATGCTCTGTGGTGACCTCTAGGATAATCACAGCCTCATGAAACTGTACACCTACAAACTAGAGACCCAGGGCATTCAGAGGATGGATGGCTTTCTTATCTAGATTGACAATAAGGGGGTTTCTTAGCAGTTTCCAGAACAGAAGTGCTCACCATCCAATTGCCGAAAAATGCAATTCTTGCAGAAATCCCCAAATGTCAAAAGTTTTTGATCCCAAATCACAGCACGGCTTTTTCGATAGTGTTCCTCAAGGTCTTGGTGTCTTAATGTGGTATTTTGGACGGATTATTGATCGTTTTTATCAATTCTCCAGTGGTAAAAAAATGGTTAAATTTAGCTTCAAATCTGTGTAACAAATGGTATCAACCCAAAAAGACATAAGTGAGAATGGGGATGGTGATCATTTATGTCATATCATAATATCATAATGTTCTAAGCGCTTATGCACTTTTACAATTTATTTTAATTATTTTAATGAATGAATGAATGAATGATTATTTCTGGTTTATGACTAGAACAAGTTGACACACACTGCTGAGTTGCATCTCAAATTAATCTTCAGGTTCCCAACTTTCAGATGATGTACACCACTTCTATGTGACATCTACTGTTGACCTGCTATCTCACTCTAAAGACCCCCTGTATCCCCCTAAAGACACTGTCTATAACGACAGGCTTTCCACCCTGCCTTCAAGTGTGGCTGTTCAAAAAAAGTATATCACTACAACACTATTGCCTACAGGTGTGGTCGGACAGTACAATGTACAAACTGGTTTGTTTTGAGCATAATGGTACCTTAAGTGTCATGCTTGAACTTCCAAAGGACTCCAGGGGCTTGTGAGACTTGCATGAACTTGCATGGCCATTAATCATAGGTCTGAAACTGGCTGTTGTACCTGGACTAAGCGGCAACCTCCAGTGCTGAGAAATGAAGCCAATGCGGAAGTGCCAAAAACGTCAATTCTTCGAATGGCCACTTGAGACTGGCTCTGAAAGTCAGTCAGTCCCCATGGACCACCATGGTTTAAAATGCCCAACTTCACAGCAGAAATAAACATGTTTACAGCCTGATACACAAAACGGTTTTGGTCTCTATAGTCTCTAAGATAATATCCCCGTTCATGACAACTGTACGACGTGTTTACTCTGGCATACGTTCATTGAATACTCACCGCTGGAAGAGGCGCTTTCTTTGCACAATTGATACCTCCTGCTCATTGCCTCTTCTCTGTAGTGCAAACTGCCTCGTTGTAAGAGCTAGTAGTAGCTGTTGTTGGGAGATAGCTTTTTGTGTGTATGTGGGAGTGATCTAGTGTGTGTTTAAACTCTGCAGTAAGTTGGTACTGCGTTTGTAGGCAGGCTATTAAATAACCACGGAAAGACAGAGTGAGTAGAGATCCTCAGTCCCAGCCTCCAGATAATCACTCACTTATGGATTTTGCTCATTTTCTTCTCAAAACATGCCTTTCCTCTCACGTCTTGTTGTATTTATTCAACATATATACAAGTGACATAATGCAACTTTTACCAACTTTTGCATGTGAGGTGGAGCCATCTAAACATTATAAAAACAGTATGTTTATCCGAGGAAATATGTTTACAGAAATGAGTTGAGCGTCTTTTGGGATACCAGTAGTAAAACAGATTTTCCTCATTCTATTATTCATCGTGCTGATTGCAATTTCTGTTTTTATTTATTTTCTTAACGGTGTTTAAGACTTGCAAGTCATAGTGGATGTGCATGTTTGCAGCTTGTACTGGCTACTGATAGGAGCAAAGTCCTCTGTTTACTTAGGCTGCTCCATCCCTCCTCCCCCTGGAAAGCGTACACATGCGTGATTGCAAACCAGCACCCTCCTCTTCAGAGGGGGGTGATAACATCAAATCAACAATGTAATTCCTGACATTTAAACCTTATTTACAACTTGCTTTGTCTCAGGAAACCTTTTATGAGTGTAGCTGTTGCACCGCATGTGAAATTGAATAAATTATTAGCTCATTCAAATTAAACCTCCTCCACTCCTCGAGGGCGCCGGCACCCTCGGTCGACTTTACCTTTTTCAGTGGCTGTAGAGGGCTCAGTTAATGAAACTAGAAAATCTAAGGAATCCATTGGTACCAACCATGTCATGCTAGCATGTTGAGAAGAACGCTAAATAACACTACATAGTTATGCTTCATTTTGGCGAGGAAAAACTGGCATGGTGATTTTCAAAATGGTATATGAGTGAAAATGGGTTCTCTGGGTACCCACGAGTCCCCCCTTTACAGATATGCCCACTTTATGATAATCACATGCAGCTTTGAGGCACAAACCATGCAGTTTTTTGCATGCAGTATAAATGTGTTATTTTCGCCTATTCTAAAATGGTGTATTTGAATATTTCTGCATACTGGGGTCCCTAAACAGTCTTGGAATTACATAAATTGGGTATCACTGTAAAGCTGAAACTCTTGTGGCTCTAGTGAGCCCAATTGTATTCATGTGTGATGATGTTAGTCCCCATTGTAGCCATTTCAATATAGTGAGACCATTTTTTGAAACCTCATTGTATAAAATGACCTGTGGTGACCTCTAGGTTAATCACAGCCTCATGAAACTTTACACCCACAAACTAGAGACCTAGAGCATTCAGAGGATGGATGGCTTTCCTAGATTGACAATAAGGGGGTTTCTTAGCAGTTTCCAGAACAGTGTGGTTGGACAGTACAATGTACAAACTAGTTTGTTTTGAGCATAATGGTACCTTAAGTGTCATGCTTGAACTTCTAAAAGACATCAGGGGGTTGTAAGACTTGCATGAACTTGCACAGCCATTAATCATAAGCCTGAACCTGGTTGTTGTACCTGGACCAAGCAGCAACCTCCAGTGCTGAGAACTCAAGCCAACGCGGAAGTGCCAAAAACTACAGTTCTTCGAATGGCCACTTGAAGCTGGCTCTGAAAGCAAGTCAGTCCCCATAGACCCCAAATGCCCAACTTCACAGCAGAAATAAACATGTTTACAGCCTGATGCAAAAAAACGGTTTTGGTCTCTAGTCTCTAAGATAATATCCCCGTCCATGACAACTGTACGACGTGTTTACTCTGGCATACGTTCATTGAATACTCACCGCTGGAAGAGGCGCTTTCTTTGCACAATTGATACCTCCAATAAAAAACATGTTTGGCAAGAGAGGTCTGGGCCATTCCAAAACAAAGTCGTATCTGAGAAGCCAGATAGCGCCGTGACTAAGAAGGTCCTTGTAGGTCATGTTGTCTCCTACATACTTCCTGACCGCATCATCAAAGCGGGCATACATTATTCCGCACAAGTAGGACTCCAATATAGACAGGGCCATGTTTTTGACTCTCTGTGGGAAGGTCATGATGTCTGTATTGCCAGAGAATTCCACAGGAACGTAGGAGGGAGGAGAGGGGCACTGGTTAGCCTTTACATCCAGCCCACATGGCATCCCACGCAGGAAATAAACAGCTGGAATGGAAAAGACATGAGAAAGGATGGAGCCGCAGGGGAGGAAGGGGTCTGTGAGCACAAGATCGAAGCCCTTTTCTTTCAGTCGACTCATTAGAGGCTGGTTGTTCAGCAGATTCTCGCAGGCTTTCACCTCCATTGAAGTATAGTTAACCAAACGCTGCACATTGATAAACACATCTGTGATTTCTGGTGGCTTGAGGAACACTCCATCATTCAGCTCCTTGAATCTATCGTCCAGTTCGGCTTTGGTGTAGGGCACTTGGTAGATCTCAGTCTTGTAGCTCTCCGAGCTGTAGATCAACAGGCTGCTTTCAGGCACCAGCACCGTCACCTCGTGGCCCCTGTGGCTGAGCTCCTTCACCAGTATCTCCATGCTGAGCCAGGTGCTCCCATCCACAGGCATAACCAGCACTTTCCCCCCGTCAACGGGCCTCAGACTGAGGCAGCACAGCCAGGCCGCCAGCCCCAGAGCAGGAAACCACAACCTGCTGCTCATTGCCTCTTCTCTGTAGTGCAAGCTGCCTTGATGTAAGAGATAATGGTAGCTGTTGTTGGGAGGTAGCTTTATTTGTGTGCGTGGGAGTAATTCAGGTTGTGTTTAAACTCTGCAGGAAGTTGGGGCTGCGTTTGTAGGCGTCTTTTGGGATACCAGTGGTAGAACTGGTTTTCCTCATTGTATTATTCATAATGGTGATTGCAATTTCTGTTTTTCTTAACTGTCTTTAAGACTTGAAAGTCATGGTGGTTATGCATGTTTGCAGCTTGTACTGGCTACTGATTTACTTAGGCTGCTCCTTCTCTCCTCCCCCTGGGAAACATACACATGCGTGTTAGTGGGCCATTGCATATGACCTCTTTTTACCTCTGTGTTTTTTTTTTCACTGTCTAGTCACATGCACATGTTTACCTACTGTCATTGGGAAAAGACAGATGGCGTGCAAAGCCAGACGTAATAGGAAACCAACACCCTCCTCCTGGAATTTTAACCTCCGGTTACAACTTGCTTTCACTTACGAAACCTTTTATGAGCGTAACTGTTGAACCGGTTGTGAAATCGAAGAAATTATTAGCTCATTCACATTAAACCATTTCCACTCCTCGAAGGCGCAGGCACCGTCGGCTGACTTTACTTTCTTTCAGAGGCTGTAGCAGACTCAGTTTTAGAGCTTATATGATGCTAGAAAAACTGAATAATTCATTGGTACCAACCGTATCAAGCTAGATTGTTGAGAAGAATGCAAAGTTACACTACGTAATTATGCTAAATGTTTGTGAGGAAAAAGGTGCTTTTCAAAGGGGTCCCTTGACCTCTGACCTCAAGTTAATCAATTGTCAACAAATGTCAATATTATGTCAGGGTAACAGGGAGTGGGACCAGGGGAATCTTAAAGTTAGCCCCAGAAGGGTAACCACATTTATAATTTATTTGTTTTTCTTTTCTTTTTAAAATTTAATCTAACTTTGTTTTTTGTTCTTTATCCTTTTTGCATCGGCAAAGGGTGAGGGTTGGGTGGGAGGGGGCTTTAGTGGAAAAATACCAAAAAATGGAGGGACCATCATTTACATTTGTGCTCCATTTGTATGTTTCTGTACACCTGTTGTTACTCCCAATAAATTATGGGAAAAAAGAAGGGTAACCACAAGAAAACGCAAGCGATTAAAGGGGAGAGGGTAAACACCAAATAAAAAGAAGCCTATAAAAGAAAGGCACTAAGATATTTAGATTAGTGGACTCGGATAGTAAACTAAAACACCACAGTCTGCCGAGCAGCTGACCAGAGGATAATTTGCCAGGTCAAAACTGAGAAGCCAGACCACACAGACCTATCCCACTTCTAACAGACTAAACTCAGGCATCTGAAAACTGAAACCAGAGGTAGATATCGACAATGAGGCTCCTCAGCTGCTTGACCTCACTGATAATTAACCTAACCTGCCCGCTGAGTGGCAACTAGTACAAGAGCCCCTCTTACATTATTACTGAATCCTGTAATTTCTGATCATATCTGCCGAGGAAAATTACATAGACGATCCATTTCTCATTCAGCTGTAATATCATCCCTGTGTCTGTCTACCCGGCTGGGGCACAGAGGTCCCTTTAGAAATAGAGCTTCTCCGGCTTTAGCTCCATCACTTTCCGCTCACCTCTTGATTGTAGAGAGTATTTTCACAAATGCTTCATGCTGACAACATAACTGTTGTTCATATTTCATTCCTACAAGGTGCATATACTTTATAGTGAAAAAGTAAAATTGATTGTAAATTAGAAAAAAAACTAGAAAATTTCGCAAGAAATTTTGACCAGTGTGCCTGGTGCTGGGGGGGTCTCAGGACCATAGTGAGGTTTTAAGAAGGTGGATGAAAGGCCCAATAAAGTCCCAAGTCTCGTGACCCGTTAAAACTTTTAATCATTTTTCTACGTTAAAGTATGGCGACTCTGTATGGCCCCAAAGAGGAGTGCTTTTGAGCTCTCTTCACATCGATTTGCCACTCATTCCTGTCGAGCAAATAAATCGCGCTTTCGCGCAATTTTTTCGGAGGCCGCTACGCGAATCTCTTAGACAGGTCATAGCACACCATTCCCGATCATTCCGCACGTTTTGATGTACTTTTTGTACAGGTGTTGGCAACACTGTGGCAGGAGTAGTGCGGCAAAAAACGTAAGAAGAGGAATAGTAAGACTTCACTAGAAAATTTCGCAAGAAATTTTGACCAGTGTGCCTGGTGCTGGGGGGGGGTCTGAGGACCATAGTGAGGTTTTAAGAAGGTGGATGAAAGGCCCAATAAAGTCCCAAGTCTCGTGACCCGTTTAAACTTTTAATAATCTTTCTACGTTAAAGTATGGCGACTCTGTATTGCCCTAAAGACGAGTGTTTTTGAGCTCTCTTCACGTCGATTTGCCACTCATTCATATGGAGCAAAGAAATCGCGCTTTCGCACATTTTTTTCAGAGACCGCTATGCGAATCTCTTAGACAGGTCATAGCACACCATTCCCGGTCATTACGCACATTTTGATGTACTTTTTTTACAGGTGTTGGCAGCGCTGAGGGAGGAGTAGCGCGGCAAAAACCGTAAGAAGAGGAATAGTAAGACTTCACTAGAAAATTTCGCAAGAAATTTTGACCAGTGTGCCTGGTGCTGGGGGGGGTCTGAGGACCATAGTGAGGTTTTAAGAAGGTGGATGAAAGGCCCAATAAAGTCCCAAGTCTCGTGACCCGTTAAACTTTTAATCATTTTTCTATGTTAAAGTATGGCGACTCTGTACGGCCCTAAAGAGGAGTGTTTTTGAGCTCTCTTCACATCGATTTGCCACTCATTCCTGTCGAGCAAATAAATCGCGCTTTCGCGCGATTTTTTCGGAGGCCGTTACGTGAATCTCTTAGTCAGGTCATAGCACACCATTCCCGATCATTCCGCACGTTTTGATGTACTTTTTGTACAGGTGTTGGCAACACTGCGGCAGGAGTAGTGCGGCAAAAACCGTAAGAAGAGGAATAGTAAGACTTCACTAGAAAATTTCGCAAGAAATTTTGACCAGTGTGCCTGGTGCTGGGGGGATGGGTGGGGGGGGGTGGCAGATTCAGACTGTCTAAGGTCCATAGTGAGGTCATAACTGTAGGCCCTTTCGCTGCGTGCGTGTCTGTCAGTGGTTGCCATGGTGATTGGGGGGCCGTGAGGAGTGTTTAGTTTCCTGTTAACATACAGTAAGAGTTGAGGGATTTTATTTTGAAAAGTAGGTAAATACCTAGTTCCTGTTATCATACAATGAGACTTGGTGGGGCTTTTAATCACAGGTGTAATTGATCACATTAATTATGGCCCTGATCCATTGAAGCCTGGTTTAGAGCATGTTGGCTCACTGAAATGGCGTGATACAGTAAATAGTGTGTGTGTGTGTGTGTGTGTGTGTTAGTTAGTCAGCCTGCTCTGATTGGCTAATGTGAATCAGCTGTCTAGCAGCAATCTGAAGTTGCCGTGGTGATTGGCCACTGCTGCAGTGGGGCAGTTTATAATAGGAGTTAACCAGAGACGTACATGTCATAAAAGTACTTCTACGACAGAAACCGTGACTCCTATCGCTTAGATTGTTCATGAGACCAGTTAGGAGTCTCTGATGAACAAATGGTGCGACATTTGGGTCTGTAGTTTCAAAAATGTGACCTCGGCGGCAGTTTCGAAAAGTAGTAACTTTTTTCTCTGATCCAAAAAATTCTGTGAAATTTAATATGGGGCCCTATGGGAGCGAAGCCTGCAGTTGCTCTCACGTTCAGGCATGTGTCGCCAAATGTGTAAGTCCGACTGATTCCATAGCTACATGTTTGCGACCGGCACAAAAATACCTACGTTTTGATGTATTAATTATCTATGAGGAGTGGACGTTGTGGGCTACAGAGCAATTTGTTCGGAAAATTTTCAAAAGATTTCAAAGCTTTCCCGCACTCTAGCGATGATGTCACACACTCTAGCCCTTAACGACCCACGCAATACACACCCATTATAAAATCTGAAACGGTCTGAAAATTTCACAAAATGTAAACTGCGATTTCGTGAAAACCGTGCCAGCTATCAAAACATTTCCATTTGGCCAAATAAAGTCCCAAGTCTCGTGACCCGTTTAAACTTTGAATCCCGTTTCTACGTTAAAGTATGGCGACTCTGTATGGCCCCAAAGAGGAGTGTTTATGAGCACTCTTCACGTCGATTTTCAATGCATTCCAATGGAGCAAAAAAATCGCGCTTTCGCGCGATTTTCTCGGAAACCGCTGAGCGAATCTCTTAGTCAGGTCATAGCACACGATTCCCGATCATTCCGCACGTTTCGATGTATTTTTTGTACAGGTGTTGGCAACGCTGCCGGAGGAGTAGCGCGGCAAAGTTTGGCAGAAGAAGAATAAGAAATAAACGCGTCGAATAATAGACCAGTGTGCTTTGCACAAGGCTTTGCATGGTTTGTGCCTCAAAGCTGCATGTGATTATCATAAAGTGGGCATATCTGTAAAGGGGAGACTCGTGGGTACCCAGAGAACCCATTTTCACTCATATATCTTGAGGTCGGAGGTCAAGGGACCATTTTGAAAATCACCATGCCAGTTTTTCCTCGCCAAAATGAAGCATAACTATGTAGTGTTATTTAGCGTTCTTCTCAACATGCTAGCATGACATGGTTGGTACCAATGGATTCCTTAGATTTTCTAGTTTCATTAACTGAGCCCTCTACAGCCACTGAAAAAGGTAAAGTCGACCGAGGGTGCCGGCGCCCTCGAGGAGTGGAGGAGGTTTAATTTGAATGAGCTAATAATTTATTCAATTTCACATGCGGTGTAACAGCTACACTCATAAAAGGTTTCCTGAGACAAAGCAAGTTGTAAATAAGGTTTAAATGTCAGGAATTACATTGTTGATTTGATGTTATCACCCCCCTCTGAAGAGGAGGGTGCTGGTTTGCAATCACGCATGTGTACGCTTTCCAGGGGGAGGAGGGATGGAGCAGCCTAAGTAAACAGAGGACTTTGCTCCTATCAGTAGCCAGTACAAGCTGCAAACATGCATATCCACTATGACTTGCAAGTCTTAAACACCGTTAAGAAAATAAATAAAAACAGAAATTGCAATCAGCACGATGAATAATAGAATGAGGAAAATCTGTTTTACTACTGCACTGCAAATTCTCCAGAGTTAAATATGCCTTGTCAAAGTATATTAACTCCTTCAGAGTTATTACAACAACAGCAAGAGTCATTACAACAACAGCCGAAGTAACATACCCTCCAGTGTAGGTGAAAATATTCAGAGTTAAAAATGTTCGGTGTAAAATATACATTGTCAAAGTCCATGGACTCTTTCAGAGTTATTACAACAACAGCTAGAGTAAGATACACCCCAGTGTTGGTGAAAGTGTTCAGAGTTACAAGACTGGTGTATTCTGGAGAGTACTCTCCAGAGTACAGAGTGCTCTGTACTCTGGAGAGCTCCTCTCCTCCTCCTCCTCATTTCAAAACGGACCAAGATGTTCTCAGCGCCATTTTGCACTCCTTGAAAGACTGAGGTAAGTTTCTCTTAATCACTTATTAAACCAAATTTGAGCATTTCAGCAGAAGCAGCATTTAAGGATAACTTTATATTGATGTTCAACACTCCAGCTGGTTTTGTGTCTTAAAATACTGAATTACACCGAGCTAACGTGACCATGTGGAAGGCTAGCTAAAATGTGTCAGCAACATTAAGCCAATTAACGCTGACCAGCTAATGTCAAACTATACTTGTAATGTCGGCAAGTCGCAATGTGGAGCAGTGACAGTTGTGTTCTTATTAATGTCCATAGATTACAGTAAAACACAAAGACTGCATGTGTAGGGAGTTGGCTGAACTAGCTAACTAGCTAACAAGCTATCCGGGGCTAACAGCTAATACGTGCGCGGGTAAACACAAAGTTGTGATTGCTGATTGATTTCATCATAATATAAGAGAACACAAGCAAAGAATGTCATTTAAAAATAACTTTACTTATTGCTACTTAGGAGCATGATATTAATATTAACGCAATATTTTGTGATCAGAATTGAGAGACTGTTTATCAAGAATTGAAATGGCTGTTTTTACACATTTTGGTGTTCCTGGTTTGTCTTTGATCACCACTAAAACATCTTCCATGCTGGAAAAACCCTGCTATATCATCATGTCTTGCACAGCAGAACTGTAGAAGAGGTAGAATGGCAGATTGCTGTGAGGCTGATGGCAACGCATTGTGGTAGTTCCTAATTGTCAATAAGTCTTCTGTAATTCCCTGATGTAAGCTAACTGACTTTATTTCCCCTGTATTCCTTTTAATGTTACATGAAATTGTTCTACTTGTTTTTTCAGATATCCCCGTTATGTGCTGTGGTCCAGTGATGGTAAGTATCATTTTAGATAAGTTAATATTAACATTAGTCTATGTTTACACACGTCAAAATGGTTTCTGCTTGCACGTCTCAGAGACTCCACACAGTCCAGACAGTTACTTTGAATTTGAAATTAGACAAATTCTGATTGTGATTTTTAAAGCCCAAATCGAACAATACGATTATGCTAACAGGAGCTGATGCTACTGTCACAGTAACTTTGTGTTGTAGATCATAACATAAATTCAGTTTTGCTTTTACAGATACCATCATGTTGATTAAAAACAAAATCAATAACGAACAGAAATATGTCAGGATCAGTGAACCGAGCTTGGAGGAATTCTTGAATGCTGGTAAGCCATCAGTCACACCCTTGAGGATGCACGTCATTGTTCTGTTGGTTGAAAATAATTTCCATATCTCACTTTCTGGCAAGCTACCTTTTGGGCATTTCCAGAGGTCACAGCAATCAAGGGCTGACTTGTATTGGTCGGCTTAGTTGAGTTTGTTTCTAACCTAACTGGTATCTAGGGACAACTTTTTTTTAAGATGATTAATGAAAGTTGCCAGACAGCATGATCAGATTGGTGGTATGGTATCATATGGTATGACTCCCTGTTTGTGTTTTTTCCCTAAGCTTTCCTGAAGTTCTCCATCCCACCCGTCACCAAAGGCATCAGAGTATATGATGAGACGGGAACTGAGGTGGATACAGACGTCTTTGAAGAAGTAGCACAGCAGCCCAACGCTGGTGTATTTACTATCACATTTGACAATGGTAAACTTCTATCTTAATTCCCATTTCTTTCAGCATAGTCCAATGAATATTGAATAAGACTCAGTTACACGTTAAGGTTGTGATAAACTGACAAATGGTAGGTGTTTATTTTTCTCTCTTCCCTCTCTTTCCTGAACTACACGTAGATTCCCAGGGAACAAGTTCGTCCGGCTCTTCCGAGGGGACAACTTCGTCCGCCAGTCCACTGCTTGATGTCGTAACCAATTCAGTGCTGGATCTTTCAGGCTGCCGCCCTGATGATACGGTCATCCTGAAATTTGTATCCTGCGACTCTGATGATACAGTCATTCTAGATGATGATTACAGCCCTTCCAGAAAACGGCAGAAGGAAGATCAAGATGCCAAACGTGTAAGTTGATGTGTAAAATGTATGTTGTGATAGCTTCCTTTGAGGATTGCACACTTTTGATATTATTTTCCTGTGTATTTACTGTCAGCTCTCCAAGATTATTTAATTTTTAGTGAATATTGTCTTGTCTTCTGTCGTTTCACAGTTGGTTGAATCTGCGCTGGCCAAGAAACCTGATGGAGACTCTATTGTCAAGGAATATAACTGGACGAAAGGTCTGACTGACTCCTCACGGCGACAGATGATTAACATCCTTGCAGCAGAAATGACTGAAACTCATGGGTAATTCAGATGTCTTCAGCCTGGTATGTGTTGAGGTAGCTGATGAGATGCCAGTATTTTGTAAAATCAGGACTCTTATTGTGAAAGATGAACAAGTAATACTTACTGGCTCTGGTGTAGAAACCATTTGTTTTGATGAACATTACCATGCATTTAAAATTGTGTTTAAGCCATTACAGGCACTTAAGGTGTTTGATGTTCAAGAGTTGCTCTACTTCAGACCAGTGGATGTTCAAATGGCATATGGAACAACAGATTCCTCCCTTTTCATAGTTCCATATTGCCATCTAATGCTGCCTTGACCAGTGTTTTTAGTGTTAATTCAAAGTTGACGATTTTTCATATGGACCTTTATGGATCATTTAAGTGGCGTTTTAGGCAAAATTTAAGATGTTGATGTTTGCAATGTATCCTCTAGGGGGTAATCTAGGTAGCAGGATGCGATGGCCTTAAGGAATTTGGCTGTTTGTATGAAATTTAATTTATGAAACCCAACTTGAATATTTGATAACAGAGTAAAGTAATTTATTGATCATTACCATTTAGCAAGATCAAAAGTTGTTGGTTGTCTGGCTGAGGTAATCCTGCTTCCATATATATCTCCTAATGGAATTTTCTGTCGTCATTTGTATTTCCCTAAGGGTGGTTTGTTGTATTTTAGTGATGGTTGAAAAGGAGTTATTGTTATTCAACCTACAGACAACTGCCACCATACTGATAGATTCCAACCAAGATCTTTACAATTCAGCTATTAGAGCTGTCACTTTTCTTAAAGGAGAGATTTGCTAATTTTTAACTTATCTCAGTCTATCTGCATATAGTATGAAAAATGCCCGCATTTGTTGTAGACATTCTCTGGGGCACAGCGACATCGTTTGGCGTTTTTCACACTATATGCGGATAGATTGAGTTAAGGTTGTAAATCGGCAAATCTCTCCTTTTAAAATTTTAATTTGAACACCTGCTGGAATAGAAAACCCACTAATCTCTGGGA
Source organism: Sebastes umbrosus (assembly GCF_015220745.1). Lineage (NCBI taxonomy): Eukaryota > Metazoa > Chordata > Actinopteri > Perciformes > Sebastidae > Sebastes > Sebastes umbrosus. Next base: position 9,208,046 of record NC_051281.1, read on the forward strand.
AGTTGAAAGTCCAATAGTAAATCTAACTGCACTCCACATAGTGTTATAGATGGAATATTTTAAAGCCATTTTAGCATGTTTGAACAGTGTTTCAAATGAAAAATGTATTTATTTTTTGGCACTTGAGTTGGCAGCAGCAGTATAATGTATGAACATATAGTCAAATCTTCTAAAGCCAAATATGTCTCACCACTGGAAAAAAAAATTCTGAATTTGGCCAATTACTAAAATCAACACAAACACACATGAAGGCAGGTGCACTCTCACATCACAACTCATTCAGTGGCCAATTCGATAATATTTTGGTATGAATCGGTTGGTAGATTCCAGATGATAGTGAAGTTTGTTCTGGGTTGAAAATAGCTGGAATTATCCTCTATGTGTATCCTCTGAAATGCACTTTAAACAATATTTTTCATTGTTAAGAGAAAATAGTTAAGATTTTACAATTTGAAATATACCATGTCTTCTAAGAACCCTGTTTTTCTTTTCATCTCTTAAACTGAAAGTGAAGTTTTATTGTTATGTAGCTCGTGTTGGTGTGAGCACGTCTCAAACTACATTTGACCTGAGGATTAATGTCTTTATTTTTAATAAATTTGTGTTAAGACATGGATATAATGGTGTTTGTTGTTTCTCCCCTGCAAACATTTTTAGTTTTACCTCTTTTAAGTATCAGGTGGACATGGTAAAGTAGAAAATGCAAAACACTCAAAACTAATTCTGTTGAAGAATGCATTTTATTAGAAAAGAGCTTATTGTATGTGTTGAGGTAGCTGATGAGATGCCAGTATTTTGTAAAATCAGGACTCTTATTGTGAAAGAACAAGTAATACTTGGTGTTGGGTAAGAATAACACTTAAAGGGAGTAAGTACACGAGTAAATATGTTTTAACACTGGCAGGAGTCATTCAAAAATCAACACTGTTTGGAGTAATTTCTTAATCAACACTTAGTGTTAAGTTGGTTTAACACTCATGAAGAGTAAATTAATAAGAGTTAATTCTGATTAACACTTAAAAATTCAGTGTCAACTATAAATAACACTATGAGTGTTATTTTCGTCATAGTGTAAAACTTGAGTAACACTTCTCAGTGTAGTGTAGTGTAAAATATTAACTCTTTCTAGAGTTGAATTGACTCTGAAAATTCAACACTATGTCCAGTGTTATTTTAACACTCTGTAGATAGGGACCATATGTTCACTGACTTAGTGTTAAAATTGACTCTTTAAGTGTTGGATTAACACTGTCGATTTTGCTGTGTGGTATCCCAAAAGACGCTCAACTCATTTCTGTAAACATATTTCCTCGGATAAACATACTGTTTTTATAATGTTTAGATGGCTCCACCTCACATGCAAAAGTTGGTAAAAGTTGCATTATGTCACTTGTATATATGTTGAATAAATACAACAAGACGTGAGAGGAAAGGCATGTTTTGAGAAGAAAATGAACAAAGTCCATAAGTGAGTGATTATCTGGAAGCTGGGACTGAGGATCTCCACTCACTCTGTCTTCCCGTGGTTATTTAATAGCCTGCCTACAAACGCAGTGCCAACTTACTGCAGAGTTTAAACACACACTCAATCACTCCCACATACACACAAAAAGCTATCTCCCAACAACAGCTACTACTAGCTCTTACAACGAGGCAGCTTGCACTACAGAGAAGAGGCAATGAGCAGCGGGGTGTGGTATCCTGCTCTGGGGCTGGCAGCCTGGCTGTGCTGCCTCAGTCTGAGGCCCGTTGACGGGGGGAAGGTGCTGGTTATGCCTGTGGATGGGAGCCCCTGGCTCAGCATGAAGATAGTGGTGAAGGAGCTCAGCCGCAGGGGTCACGAGGTGACGGTGCTGGTGCCTGAAAGCAGCCTGTTGATCCACAGCTCGGAGAGCTACAAGACTGAGATCTACCAAGTGCCCCACACCAAAGCCGAACTGGACGATAGATACAAGCAGCTGAAGAATGGAGTGTTCCTCAAGCCACCAGAAATCACAGATTTCTTTGTCAATATGCAGCGTTTGGTTAACTTTACTTCAATGGAGGTGAAAGCCTGCGAGAATTTGCTGAACAACCAGCCTCTAATGAGTCGACTGAAGGGAGTGGGCTTCGATCTTGTGCTCACAGACCCCTTCCTCCCCTGCGGCTCCATTCTTTCGCATGTCTTTTCCATTCCAGCTGTTTATTACCTGCGTGGGATGCCATGTGGGCTGGCTGCAAAGGCAAACCAGTGCCCCTCTCCTCCCTCCTACGTTCCTGTGTCCTTCTCTGGCAATACAGACATCATGACCTTCCCACAGAGAGTCAAAAACATGGCCATGTCTATATTGCAGTCCTACTTGTGCGGAATAATGTATGTCCGCTATGACGATGTGGTCAGGAAGTATGTAGGAGACGACATGACCTACAAGGACCTTCTTAGTCACGGCACTATCTGGCTTTTCAGATACGACTTTGTTATGGAATGGCCCAAACCTCTCTTGCCAAACATATTTTTTATTGGAGGTATCAATTGTGCAAAGAAAGCGCCTCTTCCAGCGGTGAGTATTCAATGAATGTATGCCAGACTAAACACTTCTTACAGTTGTCATGAACGGGGATATTATCTTAGAGACTATAGAGACCAAAACCGTTTTGTGTATCAGGCTGTAAACATGTTTATTTCTGCTGTGAAGTTGGGCATTTTAAACCATGGTGGTCTATGGGGACTGACTGACTTTCAGAGCCAGTCTCAAGTGGCCATTCGAAGAATTGACGTTTTTGGCACTTCCGCGTTGGCTTCATTTCTCAGCACTGGAGGTTGCCGCTTAGTCCAGGTACAACAGCCAGTTTCAGACCTATGATTAATGGCCATGCAAGTTCATGCAAGTCTCACAAGCCCCTGACGTCCTTTGGAAGTTCAAGCATGACACTTAAGGTACCATTATGCTCACAACAAACCAGTTTGTACATTGTACTGTCCGACCACACCTGTAGGCAATAGTGTTGTAGTGATATACTTTTTTTGAACAGCCACACTTGAAGGCAGGGTGGAAAGCCTGTCGTTATAGACAGTGTCTTTAGGGGGATACAGGGGGTCTTTAGAGTGAGATAGCAGGTCAACAGTAGATGTCACATAGAAGTGGTGTACATCATCTGAAAGTTGGGAACCTGAAGATTAATTTGAGATGCAACTCAGCAGTGTGTGTCAACTTGTTCTAGTCATAAACCAGAAATAATCATTCATTCATTCATTCATTAAAATAATTAAAATAAATTGTAAAAGTGCATAAGCGCTTAGAACATTATGATATTATGATATGACATAAATGATCACCATCCCCATTCTCACTTATGTCTTTTTGGGTTGATACCATTTGTTACACAGATTTGAAGCTAAATTTAACCATTTTTTTTACCACTGGAGAATTGATAAAAACGATCAATAATCCGTCCAAAATACCACATTAAGACACCAAGACCTTGAGGAACACTATAGAAAAAGCCGTGCTGTGATTTGGGATCAAAAACTTTTGACATTTGGGGATTTCTGCAAGAATTGCATTTTTCGGCAATTGGATGGTGAGCACTTCTGTTCTGGAAACTGCTAAGAAACCCCCTTATTGTCAATCTAGATAAGAAAGCCATCCATCCTCTGAATGCCCTGGGTCTCTAGTTTGTAGGTGTACAGTTTCATGAGGCTGTGATTATCCTAGAGGTCACCACAGAGCATTTTATACAATGAGGTTTCAAACAAGACTCGGTCAAAACCGAGTGTATGGCTGGACCGTAGGCTATATGGTCAGTATGTGAATTTGTGGCTAAATTGTTACACAAATAGTCAGTGGTCATGTCTATTGTGTTTTGTGAAAAGTTTTTTTCCACTTATATCTTAATATTTGATTGAAAGACAACTTATAATGAAGCAAATTACATTCAGTAATAGTAAATGGTAACATTTACTAGTCATACATTTTATACAAGGTGAAAAGGTATTAGCATGACATATGCAAGGTTAAAAGTATTTCAGTTTTTTATTAAAGCATGTGTATCAAAAGCATTCATCATATAAATGGTGTTTAACAATATATACATACTATACTCTATTCAGAAAAGAAGCATTTCAAAAGTTGTTTGCTTGTTGTGTTGCGGACAGACCTGACATAGCATGAATTCAGACTTTTTACTAATCAGCATCATTATTTAGTTAATTCGGCTTCACTTTTGATCCGTTTAAAACAACTAATTTGTGTGTCTTTCCCACCCTCCCTGCAGGACTTGGAGGAGTTTGTGAACGGCTCGGGAGACGACGGCTTTATCGTCTTTACGCTGGGCTCTTTTGTGTTCAGAATGCCTGAGGAGAAGGCTAAACAGTTCTTTGATGCCTTTCGGCAAATTCCTCAAAGGGTAATAATAACCTTAACAGATTCAATCACTTTAGTTAGATTCAATCCAATAACTTACACCAGTTTATACAAAAAAAACTCTACTGATTACTTTTATTAGACTGCTATTTATTCTCTTCAAATAAAACACACAAGTTTCTAACTAAGCAAACATTGACACATTAGGCAGTGATTTTCACACTCAGCATATAATGCTAAAGCCCCGAGCAGTTTGAACCATTGGACATTGTCCCTTGCCTTGTTACATCACTGGTTCCCAACCTGGGGGTCGCCAAAGGTTCATGGGGGGGTCGCGAGGCCTTCTTGATTTTAAGGGGTTGGCCGATATCTCAGCATTTCATTCATTTCTATGAAGAAAAATAAATGAAATTGTTATTTCTGAAGTTTGGATTATTATTTGAAATATAAACAGGATAAGGGCACAGTGGAGACCTGAACACAAGTTATATTCATAGAGCCTTAATCACTCTCTGCTAAGCCGTAAAGTACGCAGTTAAAACAACCATAGAGCTAGAACAATGGCCAAGTGTCAGGGAAAAGAAAACACTGCATTTGTCAAAAAAAGAAGCTTATTAAGTATGAATGATTGTTAAAAATTAAAAAAGAAAATACAGAATACAGAGAATTTTATTAAAGTTCCTAAAAATAACAGGAAACTCATCTCTGATGCAATAATCACAGGAAATTATCTGCTCAAACTTCATCCAAATTGTTCGTTTTACACAAACTTCCTGGTTGGGAACCACTGCATTACATGAACAGTTTGCACGTCATTGTGTTAAAAATGAAGAGGTGTTATTTCTGTTTCAGGTTGTGTGGGGATACGCTGGAGTCATACCTGAAGATGTACCCAAGAACGTGAGACTTATGAAGTGGTTACCTCAGAATGATCTCCTAGGTGTGTTTAGCTTTCTCCAGACAGTGTTCCTATCATAATTATGTTTTACCTGCATTTGGTGTGTGGTGGACTGGACCTGTAACTGTGTCTGTTTTCTCCTCAGCCCATCCCAAAGCTAAAGCCTTCATCACTCACGGAGGAACCCACAGTATCTACGAGGGCGTCTGTAACGCTGTACCCATGTTGATGTTTCCACTGTTTGGGGACCAGGAGGACAACGTGCAACGCATGGTGATCCGCGGCGTCGCAGAGTCATTCAGAATTTATGATATGACGAGTGAAACCCTTTTGGCTGCACTTAATAAAGTCATCCATGACAAAAGGTAAGACAAGCGGATGTTAATTAAAGAGAATAGTCCCTCAGTTGTATTTGGAAATCATGAAACTTACTATTAAAGAAAAAGGTACAAATTAAAGGTGCCCTGTGGAGCTTTATTGGAAACAAATAAGGCTGCTATTATACACGTGGGCAACATAGTGTAACTTGTGGCCAATGTGTATGTAGATAAGACTGTGTGCTGGTGTGTTGTAGCCCATGTTTCCCATAGACCCGCCAAAGTTTCACATATGCACCCAACGTCAACCCGAGCAAATGTCTTAGCAGCATGAACAATTTTTTTAAAGAACTTTTTCCATTAATAATATTTTTTTTTTCCCTACTGTACTGGATTATATTATTGTGTAAACGCTACAAGGAAAATTTGAAAATGTTTGGAAATGAATGACTATTGTTGCACAATTTCAGTCACATTCTGTGGTCAATGTCCCTCCACTCTGTAGATGATAAATCCACGGAGATATAGTGTGCAGAGGCTTTCTTCTTTTATACTAGTTTATACTTAAACACATTTCATAATGCAGACAGTTTCATAAATACTTCCCTAAAATAATTACTCGTAAAAGTGTTTTTTTATATGTATCCTAAATGGTTATCAATTTGATATTGCTGCTGTTGTTAGAAGGCAAGCTACCCCGTTCATTTGCAGTTCTTTAGACTGACGTAAATGTTCATATTTTATACATTTATAGTGTGAACAGTGTCATAGAACATAGTTGTGTTAATTTGTGAGGATATACTGTAGGCCTTGAGATTATCAAAACTGGAGATTATCCTATTAACTGTGTATTTTTCTCCCCAGTTACAAAGAGAATATAGTGACGCTGTCTCAGATACACCTGGACCGTCCTGTTGAGCCTTTGGATCTGGCTGTTTTCTGGACTGAGTTCGTCATGAGACACAAAGGAGCCGATCACTTAAGAGTAGCTGCACACGACTTAAACTGGATTCAGTACCATAGCCTGGATGTCATCGGCTTTCTTCTCATCATTGTCCTCACTGTCCTGTGGGTGACACTCAAATGCTGCTTGTTCTGCACCCGCAAGTGTTGCAGGAAGGGGACTCCAAAGAGAAAGAAAGAGTAGTGTCTCTAATGCAGCAGTCGTTAGGTTCTATACTGTACGTTCTGTAATGAGGTGAATAATGGAGGTTGAAACACTGCAATGAGATTTCAGACTAGTGCGCTGTATGTGTGTGTGTGGGTTTGTGTGTGTGATGTGTCTGTACCACAGACTGTATATAAAGATGGACATGACAACTCCCCAAAAGTGAAGCCAAAACATCTCGATCGCCCCCTGGTGGCTGGTTGCAGTATAGATCATAACTCCCGCCTCCTCCATGTTAGTGGATGGGACATGGGCCAAACTAAACAGTCAAATCAATTTTACCTAAAGATGGTTTCTGTTGTTTTAGGTAGTTCTTATCATGCGGATGTATGTTCAAGTGTTTCTTTTTCTGATATGTTTGGTTTTAATTAGTTATTTGATGCTATAAAAAGGGGGTGAGACATCATGATTGGCAGCTGTGAGTCTGACAAGCTGCGGCCGTGCTCGGCTCGTGATCGGTTTCGCACTATTCTCACTACTGCGTAGACTCTGGCTCCAAATGACCTCAACATCTCAAGATGGCAGCTCCCGTATCCGGATAGTTTGGCTTCAAATCTGTATAGTGGGAGGAAGTGAAGACATGTTGTTTATCTATATATACAGTCTATGATTTGTACGTACAATATGTATGTGTGTGTTTGTGTGTGTACTATACTGTCTTTAACCCATGTGGAACACACTACCAGCAATGATTGAGTGAAGCCATCCTTTGGAAAACAAACGTAATAATAAACTTTGTCATGGATTTATTTGTAATGTTTTTATAACAGGCTACAAAAAAAATATTGAATACACTTTAAACACTTCCTCACTTTGAGGTTTCTCCAGCACTGTGGTTGGGGGGGAAATGGTTTTATTGGCTGCAGGAGTTAACTTAGCCAGGGACCCCTTAGAGGGGAGAACATTTTTCAGGGACCCTCTCATAATTATAACACTGATTAAGCCTATGCTTTGCTATGCTATGCTTTGTTATGCCATTTGTAATCTTAGATGTCATTGGAACTATTTGTATTCTAAAACTTTTCAGTCTAAATAAATCAGACCTGTTTCATAGTGATAAACAGAAACACATTTCAATTTGAATCATGTTAAGATACGATAAAATGAGATAATCCTTTATTAGTCCCGGTGAAATTATACTAATTTTAATCCCATTTATATACCTTTCATTTTACATTTCAAGTAATCAAGCTTAAAAGCTTTCAAAAAATGAACAGTAGCAAGACTGGCATAATCCTAATAAATCCAGACATTTAAACAACATACCAGTCTAAAGCTGACTGTCAGTGAGTGCTTAAAATAATGAACTTATTACTGTTTTTCACATTCATATCAGAGTTTCTATTGACCCAAAGCTAACATGGGCGGGATTAATGGACACAATATGTATGTTTTATTGTAGACTGTTTACTGTAGACATGCACTTTTTAATGATAATGTATAGTTACTTATAAGCAAAATTATTTTGCGGACCACGGACAGAGTGCCACGGTCCCCTGAGGGTCCCCGGACCCCATTTTGGGAATCACTGTTGTAGGCCACATGAGGACTGGGCTGCTAATTTTCTTTTTTTTATAGCTCCATCTAGTGGTCCGTAGACCCAATTGCATTATGCTGTATAAGGCTTACCAGCTCCCTTGAAAAGCCAAATGTCTTAGAAAATGTGTGGCCAAGTATATCATACAACCGCCTCTGGCATTTTAGGCTCACTTTCTTGTTGTTGAAGGTTTAAAAATTAAAATAAAACATTAAGGACTAATATTAACAGTTTAGATGGACTTCTAATCTCCCCCCAGATATCACACCAAGGTCCAGAAATCCACAAAGTGTCTGAGGACAATGTAGTCCTGCAGCAGACAAGTGCTGAGCTTATCAGGTTCGATACTCAAAACAATCAGATTGCTTACAAACCCTCTTAAAATCTGTACTTGAGCTTTAGAGTAAAATGCTAACATGCATGTCTGTCTTTTTAAGAAACCATCGAATTCATTTCGGAGAAAATGTACAAGGGATAGAAACTACAGCATCATGTGTGTGTGTGTAGTTCAGTGTGTGAGGTGTGACTACTGTTGTGCACATTGTGGTTACTGTGGCCTTTATACACAGTTTTCCACTCAACCATGTACCTCAACCCTCTTTCTTTAGAGTAAATGTAGCCGATGATCAAAAACAAGCAGCTAAGAATGAGTTTATTTGTGACAGTAAATATGGACCCTTTTGATTTTGGGTGCAATAAATAAAGATGGTACAAGTAGACAGGACCTAAACTCCTGTTCACAGCACACTTAAATTAAAACTTTCCAAAGATGTCTTTTCAAAATTCCTTATTGTTCTGTAGAGGCACAAGGAGACACACAGAGTGTGATACAGTGAAGTGCTACATACAGTATTTAGAATTATTGATGAATTACCTACAATGTGTGTGTGCCAACCAGTCTTATCTGGTTTTATAAAACTCATGCTGCAGTAAGAAAGGTGTGATCTCATCTCTTCTGTGCAAGAATGACACCTGCCCACCAAGTTTCCGTTGGGGGAGTTAGACGGTTGACTACAAAAGGTGGTGAGGTGGGGGGATCACTGTTCAGCTTTCTGCACAACAACCATGATCTACGCATACTGCATTGTATTCTTCTTTCAGCTGCTCTCCCTCGCTGGTAAGATACAATTCTTATCAAAGTTATTGCTAGTTTTTAAGGATTAAAACTGATTTGTTAAAGAAGCCTTTTTAATGGCTGGAAAGTTGGAATAAAGTATCTCATTTTGCTTTTTTCATTCCGTAATAATAATAATAAGAACAACACTAATTTGTTGAGGGTTTTGTACTTTGTAATCTGTGTATTAATGTACCTTCTCTGCTGATGTAAGGGGCCTCTGAGAGTGGCATTGTGGGTAGGAGGGTTGCGAAGCCTCACTCCAGACCCTACATGGCATCTCTCCAGGTTGATGGATCACATACATGTGGCGGGATACTTATTCGGGAGGACTTTGTTCTAACTGCAGCACACTGCAAGTGAGTGAGTGTATTATGCATCAATGCAGAATCATAGAGCAAAAAGAAAACAATGAATTTTATGTCACAACTAGAAAATTTCGCAAGAAATTTTGACCAGTGTGCCTGGTGCTGGGGGGATGGGTGAGGGCTAGGGGTGGTGCGGGTGGAGGGGGTGGCAGATTCAGACTGTCTGAGGTCCATAGTGAGGTCATCACTGTAGGCCCTTTCGCTGCGTGCGTCTGTCAGTGGTTGCCATGGTGATTGGGGGCCGTGAGGTGTGTTTAGTTTCCTGTTAACATACAGTAAGAGTTGAGGGATTTTATTTTGAAAAGTAGGTGAATACCTAGTTCCTGTTATCATACAATGAGAGTTGGGGGCTTTTAATCACAGGTGTAATTGATCACATTAATTATGGCCCTGATCCATTGAAGCCCTGGTTTAGAGCATGCTGGCTCACTGAAATGGCGTGATACAGTAAATAGTGTGTGTGTGTGTGTGTGTGTGTGTGTGTGTTAGTCAGCCTGCTCTGATTGGCTAATGTGAATCAGCTGTCTAGCAGCAATCTGAAGTTGCCGTGGTGATTGGCCACTGCTGCAGTGGGGCAGTTTATAATAGGAGTTAACCAGAGACGTACATGTCATAAAAGTACTTCTACGACAGAAACCGTGACTCCTATCGCTTAGATTGTTCATGAGACCAGTTAGGAGTCTCTGATGAACAAATGGTGCGACATTTGGGTCTGTAGTTTCAAAAATGTGACCTCGGCGGCAGTTTCGAAAAGTATTAACTTTTTTCTCTGATCCAAAACATTCTGTGAAATTTAATATGGGGCCCTATGAGAGCGAAGCCTGCAGTTGCTCTCACGTTCAGGCATGTGTCGCCAAATGTGTAAGTCCGACTGATTCCATAGCTACATGTTTGCGACCGGCACAAAAATACCTACGTTTTGATGTATTAATTGTGTATGAGGAGTGGACGTTGTGGGCTACAGAGCAATTTGTTCGGAAAATTTTCAAAAGATTTCAAAGCTTTCCCGCACTCTAGCGATGATGTCACACACTCTAGCCCTTAACGACCCACGCAATACACACCCATTATAAAATCTGAAACGGTCTGAAAATTTCACAAAACGTAAACTGCGATTTCGTGAAAACCGTGCCAGCTATCAAAAAATTTCCATTTGGCCAAATAAAGTCCCAAGTCTCGTGACCCGTTTAAACTTTTAATCATGTTTCTACATTAAAGTATGGCGACTCTGTATGGCCCCAAAGAGGAGATTTTCAATGCATTCCTATGGAGAAAATAATCGCGCTATCGCGCGTTTTTCTCGGAAACCGCTGCGGGAATCTCTTAGTCAGGTCATAGCACTCGATTCCCGCTCATTCCGCACGTTTTGATGTATTTTTTGTACAGGTGCTGGCAACGCTGCGGGAGGAGTAGCGTGCCAAAAAACACACACGGAAGAAGTCAGAATAAGAAATAAACGCGTCGAATAATAGACCAGTGTGCTTTGCACAAGGCTTTGCCTTGTGCTTCTAGGCACACTGGAATAAAGAAATAAAGAAAGTAATAACAGAGATAAAAAATAAGGAAAATAATTAAAGGATGACAAAATATAGATAAAAAAAAAATTGAAAAAAGCAAAACAAGAATTTAATTTATTTTATTTCAATTAAAGAAAGTAATAACAGAGATAAAAATAAGGAAAGAATTAAAGGATGACAAAAATAAAAAAGCAAAACTTTTATTTTTTCAATTATTATATTATTCATTTTATTTTATTTTATTTTATTTTATTTTATTTCAATTAAAATAAATTAAAAAACAGAAATGGAAAACCTGGCAAGTTAAAAGTAATACAAAGGCACATTTATTCACAAAGTAACAATGAATAACAAATCAAATGTGGAAGTCAGTAATCAGGAATGTTAGCATGTGTGGATGTGTGAAAATGTCTGAAGCAAACATAACCCAAAACAACAGCTGTGTCAGCAGGGGAACGGGGTGTATCGGAGAGGTCATCACACAGGAACTTACGGACACAGAAATGTTGTAATACAGCAAAATGTTGTAACATTTCAAAAACTTCCTTGAAAATCAGGATGGGGCAGTTGCAACGTGTCACGACAGATCTCATGTAATGCACATTTTTCAGCTCCAAACAACACATTATCACGTGTAGCTCATAGACAGTCCTAATACTATTCACCTGCACAGTATGTGTCGGTTAGATTCATATTGTGAGCATTTTATGACAGACGTCTTTTCATTCACAGTATATTTTTTATGAAAATGTTCAAATAATAAAAACATCTGACTGTTTAAGTGCTTTGAAGATGTACAAAAAGAAAAAAAAAGAGCCTTTTATGATAAACTCTTGTGCTATAATGTAGTTTTGATGCTGCTGCAAACTATTAAGTGATTGCTCTGTTCAACCAGATGGTGGTGCCAGAGTCTTCAGAGCACCTCAAAGTGGATGTTTTCTATTAATTTACTGTATCATTCATCGTCTCCCTCATGCACCAAACACTGCAGCAACTAGCAAGCTCTATGTTCTTATCACTTTAAACTAAGTGGACCAAAACCGTGACACATTTGTGTAAAGAAAACCGTCGTGAGAATGAATCAGATGATCAAGTTACTGCATCATATTAAAGAGGTACAGAGGTGAAATCCAGTTCATAAAAGTTCATAATCAGTGTTCAAAGTTCAGGACAGTCGGGATTATTTCTGCCTAACTCACTATAAAAATGATTTGCAAATGTCATGCAAACTGTGAAGACTGCAGTGTAGTTTCATGGTGATGTATGCCTTGTAGAAAAAAACTCTGATAAGCACGACTGTGTTCATAACCAGCAGTGTGTACTCCCTCTCTGTCTTTCTCCTCTTGCTTTTACTCAAACATGTCACATTAAACACGGGCGAGTCTCTCATGAGACTTTTGTTGGTGTTCCAGTTTGGATCAGATCGGCATTGTAAGAGTCGTTCTACTAAAATGATCTGCTTCTGTGTGCCTCTATGTAATCTTATCCTCAATAAAATGACCAGTGAAAGAACACACTGTCGTATAAAAGGGTCATTTAATACTATCACTTTAGATTACATTTAGTACAAAGTATCCAGGCTGTTAAATGACACAGTGCCTGCTTTGTCTTATTACAAGTAATAATTCATCCCAATCTCTTTTATTATGTATGTAAACATATAAACAGCAACATCATGACTATGACTAAACCCGGTGCAACATAAAGTACATTCATGATAAAAGCGATCGCACAATATGACTTTTAAACTCGCACCACTCAGACACAAAAGAACAGAACAAAATGTACAACAAACTTTATTTTGGGTTCAAATATAAACGTGCAGTGCAGAGCCTGCTACTATATGTAAAATGAGACGGTAGAAGATTTTCCTCTACTCTTGAGTGGTTGCATATAAACATAAGTTTATATGATCAAAAAATGACTCCAAGATGGATGGAGACATGAACTGATCTCAAGCAGTCAAATCTGGATGTATTGGGGATAAGTAAGAGGGCAACTTTTACTTTTTATTTCAATATTTTAAATTTGTTGGTGATGTTTTTAATTGTGACTATTCCCACAGAAAGGATGGCAGGCACTGCAGTAAATCCAAAGTCTAAAGAGACGTTCAGTAGAACAGAAATAAATAGTAAGGAGATACGTCCACACTGAACTAATATGGCCTCAGTGCTGCAATCAGCGACATTTTGTTCTTCTTGTGTTTCACTGTCTCACCTTTATATTTCGCCTGCATCGCCTCATTGCCTCTAACACACGTCTATCTATCTAATCACTGGACTTTTGTCACTCAGCCATTCAAGCTTAAATGTAGAGAAAGTGTATGATGATTAGTCTCGCAAACGCTCAGAGCTGGAAAAAAGGCCACTTCAAATAAGTAAAAAAACAAGGAATACAAGGTGTTTTTGCTTGCAATCAGTAAAAAGATCAGTCAATGGATCAAGTTTAAATTCGCTTGGTAATATTTCCTGAAAAAAAGATGTAATATTTAGGCCTTTCAAGATAAAAAGAGATCTTGAAGTTAGCTTGGAAAACTAATTTTGAGCTATATTTCACCAGTTTGTAATGCTTGTCATGCTCAAAAGTAGTATTTCTTTTTCCAAGAGATACATTGTCTAAAAACAAGTCCCTAGGTGATTGTATTTTATGTTAAGTGTTATGAGATATTTTAACTAATAATTAGGCAAATATACATGGTCAAATTTTGCAGTATAGGTTTAAGTATGAACTAGGGCTGTCAAAGTTAACGCGATGATAAGGTGTTAACACAAATTCGTTTTTAATTTCTTCAACGCATTAATCCAATCAATCTTCCGGAGGTTATAAAGCTAGAGGCATCATATGAAACTAGAAAAACCTAATGAATGCATTGGTACCAACCATGTCATACTAGCTTGTCACGAAGGAGGTTAAATAACGCTCCAAACTTATGCTACATTTTCGGGAGGAAAAACTATCATGGCCATTTTCAAAAGGGTCCCTTGACCTCTGACCTCAAGATATGTGAATGAAAATGGGTTCTATGGGGACCAACGAGTCTCCTCTTTACAGACATGCCCACTTTATGATAATCACATGCAGTTTTTGGGGCAAGTCATAGTCAAGTCAGCACACTGACACACTGACAGCTGTTGTTGCCTGTTGGGCTGCAGTTTGCCATGTTATGATTTGAGCATATTTTGATGCTAAATGCAGTACCTGTGAGGGTTTCTGGACAATGATTGTCATTGTTTTGCATTGTTAATTGATTTCCAATAATAAATATATACATACGTTTGCATAAAGCAGCATATTTGTCCACTCCCATGTTGATAAGAATATTAAATACTTGACAAATCTCCCTTTAAGGTACATTTTGAACAGATAAAATTAAATGTGGGATTAAATATTTCAATCGATTGACAGCCCTAGTATGAACTGATTAACTTTTACATCTGCACACTGCTAACTAAAGTCCTCTTAGTAAAGTGAGGTGTTTGGCTGTAACCACATGGTGGTGCCAAAGTCACATGGATCCTTAAATCCCAGTCTGGTTCACAGTAGAACATGCTTTTGCCTTTGTAGCCATCAGCAGCACAACGTTTGACCTTTTGCTGTCTGCACTGTGTGGTCAGTACTGCTGCCTCAGCCACTTCTCAAATGAAGATCACTCACCATTGTGTTTTTATTTTTTATTTTTTTACTGGCATCATTCAAAAAGCCCTGTTGATATGATTGTGTTTTGCAAATTGGAAGTCACTATTGTGTCATATTAACAATCATAATAAAAAGTTGTGTGTATGCATTCTACAGATCTTCAAGAACATCTCACCGGGTGCAGAGTAGCCGTGGCTACGTTTACTCTAACGTGACACGTGGCACTTTTATCCAACTAGTTCCAACAGGAGCCTTAGTAGTGAGACTGTGCACCACACTAGTAGGACCAAAGCCCGACTAGTCAGCTTTTTGACGTACTAGTGGACCTCTGGACCGAACTAGTAACGCCAACAGTCTTACTAGTTAACTAGTAAGCTGCAAAAGCTTTGACATGTTAACTAGTAAAAGACATATTCACCTCACTAGTTAACTAGTGACCTACAATTTCCAGCACTAGTTAACTAGTGAGGCTCAAAATGTTTACTAGTTAACTAGTAAGGTCAAAAAGGCTTTCACTAGTTAACTAGTGAGCATTTTGCCATTCATTAGTTAACTAGTGAGGTGAATATGTCCTTTACTAGTTAACATATCAAAGCTTTTGCAGCTTACTAGTTAACTAGTAAGACTGTCAGCGTTACTAGTTGGGTCCAGAGGTCCACTAGTGCGTCAAAAAGCTAACTAGTTGGGCTTTGGTCCTACTAGTGTGGTGCAGTCTCACTAGTAAGGCTTCTGTTGGAACTAGTTGGATAAAAGTGCCACTAGTTGCTGAAAAACAGTGACTAGTAAGAGTTTTTGTTAATCTAGTAAGACAAAATGTCCAACTAGTGCGATCAAATGTCCAACTATAGTGCTGACAAAAACCGAACTAGTGGAGGACACTGATGTCTGATATCAAGGATATGGAATAAATGCTCAAACAGCTTTCCATAGCCTCTTTACTTGTCTCCTATGGAGAGAGTGAGACTTCAAATGAAGATCACTCACCATTGTTTTTGTTTTTTTGTTTTTTTACTGGCATCATTCAAAAAGCCCTGTTGATATGATTGTGTTTTGCAAGTTGGAAGTCACTATTGTGTCATATTAAAAATCATAATAAAAAGTTGTATGTGCATTCTTACAGATCTTCAAGAACATAGAGCAGCCTTGGCTATACGTTTATTCTAACGTGAGAAATAAAAACACAGTGAAAACTACCACTATAGCGTACACGTTTAAAGGGTTAACCTCGTGGACGTATTGCTGAACAAAACGTGATAACAGTGACATCCAGCCTCTTACTTGTCTCCTAGACGGAGAGAGTGAGACTTCACAGATCTTTTTGGTTTCTGACTCTCTGCTCGGATGCGCGCCGACCTTGGAGTCTCCAGACGCGCAGCGGAGGATTTTGCGCACTGAGTGAGATCAAGTCGAGCTGAAAGAGGAGCGCACATCGAGCGGACTGCTTGTCTGACTTGACTGCATCGTCATTTCATTAGGCTAATACCTGCTGCAGGGGGAAATATAGTGTCCAGTTTATTTCGGTTTCGGCTCGATTCGCAACTTAGAGGAGTGTTTCTACTGCATGTAGTCGTTTGTTTGTAGAGAAACACCAAAGTGTCCCACTTGCTCAGGGAAAATCCACTCAACATCCTGAGACACGGAGGCGTTTAAGAGGATTTTAGGACTCTTTTTCCTGGATTGAACAAGGATGATTGCAACTAAGTGAGGTATTGCATTTGAAAAAAAAAAAAAAAAGGTAAGAGAAAGTTTTTATTTTCTTCTAAAGATATAAGATTGTGGGCAAATGAGGAAAAAGTACCAAGCAATAATAGATTTTAACAGGTCAAAGATAAGCACAGTTCATAGTATATTTGTGTAGGTATATATTGAATACCCTTTTCCTGCCTTTTAGTAAGAGATGTTGTGGAAATAGAGTGATTTAATATGACATTTGTGCTTTATATAATTGTACATTTTGACAATTGTCAAATCCTCCCACATTTATAATGAAGGGGTTTTAAGATGGTAATATATTTCCACTTTTCTCGCAGGTGATCACAGCAATGCTTCAGCAGCATGTGCGTCTGTTCCTCTCCAAATCTTCCAGAGAGGATTTAAAGCGCCGCTCATTTTGAATAAAAAACCGAGAAGTCAAAGAAGATGAGAGCTCTGCAAACATTCCTGTTTCTTTTCCTCCTGCACCAGGTGAGCTGTGAGATGGTTGGATGAGAATATGTAGAAATATGTGTGTGTGTGTGTGACTAAAGGAGGCTTTAAAGAGAAAGTTAGAGACAGGAAGTGGCTTTAATGTGCTGTCTGCTTTTTTTATTATTAATATTCTGCTGAATTACAAGATATTTGTTTGTCTCAGTAAAAGTTTTATATATTTATGTATATATATTTTGTTGATTTGTCAGTTATTGTAAATCTGCATCATATAGCCCATGCAATGTAAGATTTATCAATTAATCACCACATAATGACAAATGACAATTCAATAAATTTGGACACAGTCACACTCATCAGTAGACATGAACTCATGAAGTCTTACAGGAAATAAGCTTGATTTGTCTTATTTGAATTTATTTAATAAAATACCAAAATACCCTATTTTTATAGACATCATTTTTTAAACATTTATTAAGATAAATTGTACCTCATCACCTCTACAAATATGGTCATAAATCATTTATGCAGCTTATGAAAAAAAAAAAAAAATTAGAGACATAGAGTTGATTGGATTTAATTTTGCAGAACAGACTGTGACATTGTCAATAGACATAATGTATAATATAATATGCAGTTAATTCCCCTAATAGCATTTTTCATGTTTGGTATTGTGACTTCTTAGCAAATATTTTGATATAAAAATAAATATTAGTGCATTTATATTTGTACAATAATACAGAACATTTACATTACATTAATGTGAGCATAATGCTCATTATATTCTAATGAACAATTCTGCAGTACTACATTAGATGCAGTATTAATTGAGAAGTGGAGTTCATGTAGTTTAAAAAAATAAATTTAATATTCACTGAATATATACCAGCATTTACTGATGTGCTTACTTGCAGAGTTTATAGTTTTTTCTCATTGTGTTGTGTTATTATGTATTATATTATGGCCTTGGTGTCCTGCTTCTGTCACTTATGGCTCAGCGAAACTAACATAAACCAACTGTCTATCCATTTATTCAGCTATATCACATGATATTTGTGGTTAGCAATCCTTTTCATTTATTTTGCTCCTGGGCTTGAACAAGGTTTGACCTCTGTGTTGAACCCTCGACACCTGCGAAGTGTCTTCGCCGTACTAAAAAAAAAAAGAGACAACTGAGAACAATAGGTGAAAATTGCAGAACCCACAGGTTTTCAAAGCCTGCGCTGTTCCTCCTTTATGACTTACACAATGTGACTACATGTGAAATTATTAGCATTTACCAGAGATTCATTGCCTAAAGCTTCTTGACAGAATCTTTCTGTAGTTTAAATCTGTTATTATTGCAGGAATAAGCTCTCCAAAGGAAGATCATAAGCTTTAGGGAAATATAAAGGTCTTTTTTTTTTTTTTTTTCAGTGTGTGTGTGTGGGTTTTATCGAGATCATCCTTGCTTTACGGACTCTTGCCGTGATCAGACATGAACAGAAAATGCCATGTGATTGAAGAAGTTCTTCACATCTGCGCCATCCTCAAAAGAGGGCTTCTTTAGAGATAGCCTTGAACTGTGCAGATGCAGTGCTGTCTGCTCCGGCTGCTGTTGTAATCGGCCTTGTGCCTGTTGGGAGCTCTGCCTCCAGAGAGATAGAGAGAGAGACAGGCTACCTCCCTGGAGAGGCTCTCTTCATATGCCTCAGTGGCTCTTCCCTCCCAGCAGACCCACCGCTGTCTGACTGGGGACATACTGGCCCTTATCAATATTCCCCCACCTTCCAAAGGGGGAGAAAATGTTTAAATACCAAGCATGAAAGCATGAAATGGGCATTAAACTTCTTGAGCTGCAAACAACTTTTTTCTTAGTCTGTCTAGTTTGCTGTGAGGACTGTAATGATGTGATTGGGGTGATATTTCAACCCATGGCGTCACAGGATGCACCTCAGACAACTGCACCACCAAAAGGGTACATTTTCATCGTTTCAAGTAGAGGTTCAGTGTCTACTCTGTAGCAGCCTTTAGTCTCACATACTTGTGGCCGCATCACCCAACACAAGAAGCCAAAACACTTTCTTCTTTTCTTTTCCTCTTGCGTCTTCATACACACTCGTTACAGAAAGTACCCAGAGCATGAATCAAACGGTGAAAATGTAACCCCGGCCCGAGCATCTGTGCCATACCCCAGGGACAAATAAGAGGGTCAAAGCCATCCTGGGAGAATCCATTCTTCCCCATGACATCTGCTGCAGTTATCCCGTGTGCAATGACAGCAGAACAATGTAGATGAAGATAAAAACATACTTGAGAGCCACTGCTCTCTGCCGCCTGTCCTGCCCCGCAGATTGCATGCAGGGAAAGTGGGTTTTTCCAACGCTGCTCGGGATTAAGTGTGAGAAGACGTTGACAAGGTCTATTACGCCTTTATTGCCGGGGTGAGAGCTCTTTGGTAATGCTATGTCACGACAAAGCATCTATGTGGCCCATGCCAGGAGGATCAGCGGCGGTGTTAAATGTATATCTACCTCCTGTGTTAGCGTAAACGCCTCCCAGTTCGGTTCGGACCGAGCATCCTCATAAGAAGGGTGTGACGCATTAAAGAGACAAAGCTTAGCTGGTTACTCGTAAAGCCGGACGCGTCTTGTCCTCTGGATCCGCTACACGCTCGGAGTTCATCCCCGCAACTTTGATGTGCACTGATTTAAGGGATTACAAGTCATTCCCCAAAGGATTTAGCATTAACTTCCAACAGTTATTTATTAATTTATTAACATGTAGTCGCCTGATTATTTATCTGTTCATGAAAGTGGGAAATAACAAGAAAGTCGAAGTCGATGCGGTTCAGCTTTAGCCGCTAATGTTATTGTAAAAGATTGTATTTTTTCTCTGCAGTGCCGGAGCGAGACGCCGAGTCTCTATTCAAAGTCAGAAAAGGGCTCTGGCAAGGACAACAGTTTTATCCCTGTCTTCATAACAAAACACAAATTCTACATAAATTCCCTCTCTAAGGGCTCTTTAACCCTTTTCCCCTTCCCCACGCTCAATTAGGTTTGCTTTTATTATTTATTTATTGTATATTTAAAGGCAACTAACACTGGGAAGAGTAATAAAATGTACAGTGGGGGGATTAGGAGCAGCTCTTTAATCTCACGCTTCTGATAATGCTGCATGGGCTGATTGATTAGTTTTTCAGGAAGCTTATGTCAGAAAAACCTAATCCGTCTTTGGATTGTGCCAGCCTTGTAAGGTTTTCCGTGCTGCCACTTTATCATGGCGGCGAATTACAGAGCTGCTGGGCTGTGATAAGGTCCTCGTCTCTTTTACAGACCCCACCGCCCAACCCCCCCCCACCACCCAACCCCCCCACCCCCTTTCCCTCTGGACAATAAAAAAAATTGTGTTTATATTCTTCACATCCCTGCTCTGCCTGGTCTTCACATCAACCTCTCCCAGGATTTGCCTTGTAAGAAAGAGAGAAAAAAAAAAAGAGTGGAACTTAAGTCTTCAAAAACCCAGCAGAGAAATTGGGTGGAGAGAGAAAAATATGAGAGAAAACGGCAGGCAGGCCAGTAGAAATGTCTGTGGAAGTGATTAAACATTGGATTGACGGAGTGAAGGGGGCCTTGTATGCATGCACGGTCCTTCCAGGAATCATTTGAGCTCTTACATGGTGCTGATGTGTATCTGCGCTCATATTGGGGTCACAATCTTTCCAGCCAGAAGGCTTGACTAGATAATCCCTCATAAACAATAGTGTCTGTGGCATTTGCAGTCCTCGGCCTGTATGTCGTCTCAGACCTCTGAAGGAAAAGGTTGCCATTCCTGCGCGTTAAATCCCTCAAATGTATCTCGCAGCTACTACAGGTTGTATCGACTGCATTGAGCCCTGCAACCTATTCCTTTTCCAATCATCAATCATAATTGTGTGCGCGCTGGCAATAAATCCATGATAAAGGTCCTGGAATGAAAAGAGAGAAGTTCCAAATGATTGATAGGTGTGACACAATTGCCCTTTGCATCGACAATGACCATAATCTGGCTGCTGGATGGACCATTAAAGACTTAACTCAAACAATTATGAGCAGCGTGATTACTTCCCCCCCAGCTTCTCTCGTGATGTGAACTAGTGAAGTTCTGAGCAGTCGCACCCACTGTGGCGGGCTCTGGTGCAGGAAACATTATGTTTAATATGATTTTGAGTTTCCTGTTCTTGGTCCACAGCTATGAATTTTTATGGGCGATGTGCAGCCCGAGGCAGTGTTGGATCTGGAGGCTCCGCTACCTTATAGCGTTGTCATTACCGTTCTGCAGGGTCAGAAACATCCAGCACACTCTCTGAAGCACAACCTCGCTGTTAAGCAGCTCTTTTTACTGTCTGCATCGCCTTCCACCGCTGTGCCGCAACAAAAGAGATCAGTTCATATACTGCAGGTGTTTTGTCTGAATTGTGTCTGTGGATGATGATGGAATGTTGTCTGAGGAATCAAGGTGTCACTTTGTCTTTTATTAAATCAAATATTGCAGTAGCTGTCTTGTTGCTGTTCAGCCACGAGTTCTCTGTTTATGTTTAAATACATCACGATCAGCCGCGTCGTCACATAAAACCACGACTCCAGAGGCACAGAAGCAAAGTTTCTGCCTCTTCCCAAACACCCTCAGAAATAGTCACACAATTTAATGTATTGATTTGTGTACATAGAAACAAATTTGCCTTTTTTTTTTTTTTCGTGATGTCAGCACAAACTAAATTCTTCCGTAATCCACATAATTGTAAACCGGGAAGTACAATAAATAGTGGTGAACGGTGCATAGATCTTTTCCAAAACCTAAGTAGTTTTTGTCACATAACTTCTGTACTTAATTTACAGCTTTTCCAGAGTTATTTTAAACCAAGCCGCAATCTTTTCCTAAACTAACTAAGTAGTTTTTGTCAACTTCCGTACTTAAGTTACGGCACTTACGGTGTTATCTTAATCCAAATCACAATCTTTTCCTAAACCTAACTAAGTCGTTTTGTTGCCTAAACCTAGCCAAGTCAAGTCGATGTTTTCCTAAACCTAACTAAGTAGTTTTTGTCACATAACTTCCGTATTTAATTTACGGCTTTTCTGGTGTTATTTTAACCCAAATCACAATCTTTACCTAAACCTAACTAAGTAGTTTTGTTGCTTAAGCCTAATTAAGTCCATCTTTTTGCTAAACCTTACTAAGTAGTTTTATTTTGAAAAGACTGAAAATTGACACGTGTGTCAGAAATTGTGGAATAATAATAAAGGATTCAAATAGATTAAATTTCGTGACTATTTCACGAACTGCCGTGAGACTCTGTTGCCCTGACATGTAAAGTTCTTAATTACCACCTTGTTTGGTGCTTCTGAGAAGGCAATCACACCACATGTCAGAGCTCGGGAAAAATGATTGACCTCTTTAATTAAAACTGTGTTGCTTTCCTGTAAAAGGAAAAAAGGTGTGACAGCTTTTGAATAAGCACAATAAATCTCCTCTCTGATTATTCTCACTTTTTTTGCATTTTTTCTCCTCTGCCTCCGGGCTTTGAGGCCTTTCTTTTCCAGCTTGTCATTTCCAGCCCTAACAAAGCACTGTCAGCTCCCCTCTGTCTTTGTGTATTTCCTGTGAAGTACCTGTCTTCAGAGCCACTCGGAGAGAAAGGAAGCAACGTCTTCCCCACTCTTGTTTCTTCTTCAAAGGCAGCTGTTGCTGTGAAATCAGCCGAGGCGCAATCTGCTCTGAGAACAGAAACATTTGCTCTGTCACATTTAGCGGACGTACGTTAGAGCAAATCAAGTGAAAACATTTTTTTAATAAAACACCTGTATCATTTGCAGCGGTGGATGTGAAGAGAAGAAAACACAAAATTGAAGTTGTCACACACAGAAAGCTCAGTGAGAGAAACATTTAGATTACGTCTTCCTGAGATGAAAGACTAAAACTGGCACCCTGAAGCACACCGTGCCTCCTCGAGTATTAGCTGAGCAGTTTTACAAGCATGACTACCACTGTTGTACAAAGTAGAAGGTGTTAAAAATTGGTCAAGAGAATGATAATTACACTGAGTCCAACGTGCTTTTGTGGTATTATCCTCCTGAATCCCTGCTATCAGACGTCGGAGGTGTGCTGCAGGTGTCAGGAGCCAGCACTGGAGTTGGCACTCTGACCATGTAAGGGGATTATGAAACTGATGATGCGTTGAAAGGTAACGCCTGCCTAAAAGTGAAGTGTTCAGGGGCTTTGCTGCTGCTGTCACATGTGGCAGGTGCTGAGATAACACAAGTATCCAGATTACCTGGAGGCTCTCGTCCCAGAGCCCCTCCTCGCTCTCCTTCTTCTTCTTCTTCTTCTTCTTCTTCTTCTTCTTCTTCTTCTCCTTCTTTTCTCCTAGTGGGATCTTTGCCAACACTTTCTGAACATCTGACATCATCACTGCATTTAAATTTCCCACACCCGATTTTCACCCGCCGGGCCTCGCCACTGATGGAGGTGGAGAATGGAGGCACACTATTGTAAATTGTGACTTTTGATTTTTATTGATTTTCATGCAAGGAAAGCGTTGGATCCACAGTAAATGTTCACAAAATCATAAAGCTCTCTTCCTTGATCTATAAAAAAAAGGTTACTGAGAAATAAATAGTTCATTGCATCCTAGATTTTTGCAACCATTAAATAGCTTTCTTGCTTTAAACAGCTGCAAACAGCTGTGGAATGTAACTGAGTACATTTACACAGGTACTGTGCAGGATAGGGATGGGATGATATGGGATTACTTACCACAGTACTTTACTAGTTTGCACTCTGGTTAGATGCAAAACTTGTACTATGTGCAATGACAATAAAGTTGAATCTAATCTAATCTAATCTAATTAGTAGTATTAGTAGGAGCATTTCAGTAGTAGAAGTGCTGTTTTGGCAGTATAAGTATTTCAGTAGTATCAGCAGTAGTATTTTAACAGTAACAACAACAACAGTCTGAAATGACAATTGGGACGAGCTGTCCCAATATTGAAGCAGTAAGACAACAACAGCTGTGCAGTATTGGCACTGGTTTGCTTCAAGTACGGTCGCCTGTAAGTTGTGGTAGGTTTACACAAGGTATGTCCTGGTTTCCTTGCATTTTTGACACCTATTTAACTCCAACTTTCTCTGCATTACGACACTGATGGAAAATGTTTGTGTCTAACAGATTTCTGTTGCAAAAAGATTTGTCAAAATATCTTTATTTTACCCAACAGAAAAATAGATGATGCAGATGACATGAAAGCCGTGAGGGTGATTTTAGACCAGTTCCTATGTTGCAGGCGGCTGAGTTGATGTAATACTTTGAGAGCTCTTGGTAGGAATGCTCTAACAGGAGATGCTGCTTAGCATCCAAACAAAATATGTCAGCGAGGTCGGAGCTAAATGCGGCATAATTTCCTGTAATTTGTCCTGTTTATATAGGAAACACTGAAACACGTTTCTGCAATTGTGTCTTGGCAGCTTCCGCGCTGCAGCTGAGGTAATTGTGTGTGATTTGTGCAGTTTAGTGTACTGCCTCCTGTAGAGAAATACTCTCTAAATGCTTCACTACGAAAACAAATAGAAGTCCACCAATGTCCAAATAAGGCATGATTTCAGTCAGTGTCGGCTGCTGGGAGGAGAGGATGGTGAGACTGAGCAGGAACAGAAAAACACTGACACTATATAAACATGACTAATAAGTCACATCGTAGGATTTATGCTAGCCACGGGAGGGTTATGTTACTTGCTGTAATTTATGCTAATCATAAGATGTGAGCCGCTCTGAGTGACATGAGCAGACACATAATATGTTGCCACAACATGTGTGCAAAGACAGGCTCCTAAACATTCAGTTCATTTTAGTTTAATATATGAGCTACATGTGGATTATAACTTCATGACATTCTGTATTTGAGTCAGAATAAAATCAGGACATGCATGGACAGAGACAAGCATATTTATAATTCCTTGAGCAGCAATAGCCTGTAGAATGAGCTTCATTTGCTCACTAAGCATTTAGCAGTTATTGCAAATTTCTCCACTTTGTGTTTTATTGTTTGTCTGTTTGTGTTCATGCTGGGATAGCAGTATGAGAAAGATGGGCAACACTAAACAAATTTTATGGTAATTAGGTGATAATTAGCAAGTAACCTATTTGAAATTTCTTTGGAATTACTGCCAAATTAGCTCAATATTTACCTCAAATGTATCAAAAGTTTGGCTGTCTTGACTTGGGACTTGATGGGACTCCATGGCTGCTGATAAATAGATAATAATTAGGAAATAACTTCTTTGAAATTTCTCAAAAAAACTCCCTGAATCATTACATTAGCTAACAACGGTGAGATTTGTGCCTGATCAGAAGTGTCTTCTATCAGTTTTAGTTTTCCACCTCTGATGAAGAGCAGCGCGCAGCCGCTTCTCAAGGGCCCTATTTTAACGATTATATGCTATTTTAGCAAACAATTATGAGATAATGTTTATAATAAAGTAATTTTCGATACATTTGAGGTAAATATTGGGGTAACTTGGCAGTAATTCCAAAGAAATTTCAAATAGGTCACATGCTAATTATCACCTTATTACCATGCAATTTGTGGACCTATAAAATGAAGTGTTACCAAATGTTGTTTAATTTGACCATGTGTGTATGTTGCTCACCTACACTGTTTGTTGTTTAAAAAAAAAAAGGAACAAATTCTTGAAGGAGGCTGTTGGCAGTATTTAGAGCTCTTGCTCTCTATCAAGTCTTTCATTGTCTTTTAACTTCTCCGCAAGAGAGGTCAGAGGTCAGGCACAGCGTCAGATCAACAGCTGTGGAGCTGCTGCGTTCCAAATTATATACTTTTTTCTTTTTTTACTTTTACTGCAGCTTCCCTTACAAATTACGTACTGTTGCATGCAGTATGCATACAATTGGGACATACTGTACTAGAATGAGGAGAATGCGACCGGCTGCAGTAATACATCCTGGTATTTTTGGCATACTGCATTTACATAGATATTGACATACTATGTATTGGGACATACTAAATCTTTTTCTGGCATACTATATAGTATGGCAGTAATGGAACACACCTGCATGGCTCAAGGACACTTCTACAAGATGAATGCTTGCTGACATAAAACTCATCATCTGGCAATACTGCTGAAAGAAAACAATACATTTCAAACATTGATAATGAATCACAGTAGGTAGGAAATTGTAGTGTCTTATTTTAATTCATTCTAGCAATTTCCAATATTTCCATTAGCCTGCTTAATTTTTAGGCTTGCGTTACACTGTATTTGATCATCGCACACCATACCGAGCCCCGAGGCTTAGTTTATGTTTTACTGTGTGGCTGGATGGCGTTGGAGCGACTGATATTCCTCGGCAGTCATCATGAGATAAACTTGTCTCATTAGATAATGTTGGTAACAGTATTCATCGCACCTTTAATGTGGAGTGGATTGCATTTAATGTGATGCAAGACACCAAATTTGCAAAAAATATTACACCAATGTTGTGCGCAGTTTGATGTTAACAGCTTGTGCTTTTAATTTCACTCCCTCTGATAATGGACGCCTCCTCACCTCTCCTCTACCTGAGTGTTGTGATAGCGCTAGTACGCTTGTTACATGTTATGTTTCATGACGACAATGTGATGCACGCTCTTCAGGTTTTTCCAGCACATCTGTCAACAGTAAGAGGTGGAATCTATCTACTGTGGAGAGATGCAGAATTGGTGATCATAGTAATGAAAACGTCAGCACCACTTTCATTAGAGCTCACAGTTCCCTCTCCTCTCACCATCAACACCTCTACAAGATGTTAAGACAGTGAGAAGCCGGTTTTGGTGTTAACGTACAGAGGTGTCGACAGGGTGAGTTTTAAGGCCTTCGAAGGTTGGCGTGACCATTGCACAACCACATATATATGCATTGTATGGTATATATGATGTAATAAGTAAGGCTGTCAATCGATTAAAATATTTAATTGTGATTGATAGCATGATTGTCCATAGTTAATCACGATTCATTATTAATTAATCAATTTTTATCTGTTCAAAATTTACCTTAAAGGGAGCTTTGTCAAGTATTTAATACCCTTTATTATTGGAAATCAATTAACAACACAAAACAATGACAAATATTGTCCAGAAATGCTCACAGGTCAGAGGTCAAGGGACCCCTTTGAAAATGGCCATGCCAGTTTTTCCTCTCAAAATGTAGCGCAAGTTTCGTTATTTAGCCTCCTTCACAATAAGTATGGCATGATTGGTACCAGCGGATTCCTCGTGTTTTATAGTTCCATATGATGCCAGTATCTTTTCTCTACCTTTAAAACTGAGCCCGCTACAACCTCTGAAAGATCGATTGCGTTAATGCGTTAAAGAAATTAGTGTTGTTAAAACGAATTTGCGCTATTATTGCGTTAACTTTGCCAGCCCTAGTAATAAGAAAATAAATATATCTCACTCTTACTAGGCTCAAAATGTAATAATACATGAGATACTGGCTGCGCTTAATATTTACCACAAATTATCCCAAGAATGTTAAATGATGAGCCACAAATTCCATAACATCTTAAGCAGGAGTGTTAAGATATTAGAGGCTGTGGTCTGTCTCATTCTCGCAGGGGTCAGGTGGTAATGGCCGAAAGGATTATACTGGAGGGGAGTAGATATGCCACACACACACACACCACACACACACACACACACACTAACCATAGCCTTCTGTGATTGGTAAGGTGCCCCCGGTGTGGATTTGCTGTTGCGATCCACCACAGAGCTGAAGCACCTGCCATGTGTTTCCCTGGACGGCCTCTGATTAAAAGTGATGGCTCTGGAGCGTGAGGCTGTTCCAGCGATCAGAGCACCAATCTATTCTTCGGCAGCGTGTAGACTCCCGGCTCTGGGCTGCCTAAGCGCCTCCGGGGCCTTCTCTCCTGGAACCGGCTCTGGGTGTGAATCATTACAAATGATATGCCCCGTAACATCAGGAGGAGGATGGCTGGGGAAGGACGTGGGGCAAGGGGATTGAGAATGGTTTTAATGTGAGCGGAGCCGCTTGTCATGTTGGATGCCTGAAAGCTAGAGGCTGCAGTCAATCCGTCAGTCTAATGCTAGCAGTATAGCGGCTGAGCAACTCTAATACGGCAGGTGTTGTGCTGCAATATAGGCGGTGGTGAAGCCGGTGTAATTTCCGTGGGACGTCCAGGTTTTTACTACGCGGAAGTGCATCAAGTTAATGAAGCTTCAGACACAGAAAATTAGCAGAGAAATGAATTGCACCACCAAAGTGAGGTCAATTTGCACAGATAAATCCATGAAGAACAGTGGAGTGCATCATTGGAACAGCTCCGCTTGCACTGATGAGCAGGTTAATTGCCCATTTTGTTTATTGTGAGGAAGATGCCTGAAACCAATTTCCCCCAGACGCATATCCCAACCTTATGTGCTGGAAAAAAAAGATTATTTTTGCTGACTGATACAAGGAACTTGGTGATGAGGATGTTCTCACACAGAACACACAAAAAAAGACAGAAAAGCAGATCATGAGCGGGGGCCACGTTGTCAACCATGCCAGGTTGAGAGAGATCCCATCGTCGGCATCAAAACAGCGCTGCAGCCTCGCCCGCGGCCCAGAACCCATCACAGCCGAGCACAATGTCGCCGGCTGCTCACCGCAAATGCATTTTAATGGCATCTCTTCAGATGATCCAGAAGCCAGATGTCACTGGCTTCTTAATAACTTTCTAGAGGCTAGTTCTGGTCACTGTGGCAATTACCTTTATGTCAGGCCTCTAAAAGATATGTCTACCCACGGGACAAGCAGGCAGCCAGCTCCATAATGCTCATTACAGATGAATGTCGAGGCTGATCCATCCTGACTCAGTGTGTGGCTCGCTGCTGCCCAGACCACTGTCAGTATTTAACTTCCACTAATACCTCTGGATAGTATTGATTGACACAACATTAAATCAAATATACTGTAGGCTGCATGTGGCGTAAGGATGTAGCTTTTACAAACGAACGTTGAACTATACTGGGGACATTTATTAAGCTCCTTATGATACAATACAATTTTAAATTGTTGCAAATAAAATCAATTTCAAACTGATACATACATGGAAATACATAGAAACATATAACAGTAGTATTTTAAAGAGGACCTATTGTGCTCATTGCATTCATTCATACTTGGAACATGGAACATGTTTACATGCTTTAATGTTCAAAAAACACTTTACTTTTCTCATACCGACTGTGCTGCAGCAGCTAGGCAGGTGTTATGCAAATGTATACTTGGTGACATCACCACGTTACAGAAGAAAAGGCGGAACTTCAAGCAAGGTGTTTCAGCAGCAGTGTTTCTGTGGGGGGGAGTAACTCTCTTTGGCGTGGACTTTGGGCTTTGTAACTTTGCAGACCTTTTATATGCACAAAAAACGATATAACTCACTAACGGAATGGAAAAAGCATAAAAGCATCATAAGTCCCCTTTAAAGGAGAATCACACAGCCCATACTGTTTAATGTCTATGAAATACTTCACTTCAAAGGCTGAAGTCAGATTTTATGCAACATTAACAGGTTTTCTTCAAGGCAGTTTGTGAAAAGACCTTAAAAATGAAGGAGGCACCTTCTTCTACTTTGCAGTTAATCCCACAACCAAGGTGCAGAGAGTTGTACGCAGCTGTAAATGTACTTCCGACATCATAAAAAAAAAGAGATGCAATAATTGCTTGTGAAGTAAGATAAAAGGCTGGAGATGTATAGGTAATTTATATCTGCTAACCAATATATGACAGCTTAAACTTTGAGAATTTTGTTGTTCATGATCTTCTTCTTTGTTCATTAATCCGCTATATTTACTTACAGCCAATTGTGCATCTGAATTTATTTGAAGGTTTAAAATTCATAACCTGGCCTATATGACATAACTTTTTTGCAAACAATCTCACAATGCAACACTTTGTTTTTGGTCCTGAGATTACGGATTGTAAATTACAGCAACACTCTACCCGTTAGTGCAAAATGATGATTAATAAATGTAAGAAATATCAACTGGAAACATCCACCATAAGCATCTTCTATATTGTTTGTCAGATTTCATTATTCAGCATTTATAGTTCGCCCACCTCTATGTTTAAGGCTGCTTCATTACTCTTTTATAAGCCACGTATACATTTGGCTGCTGTGGTATATAGATGTAATATCTCTGCTTGGGGCTGTGAGGTTCATGCACCTCTCTGTGTTTTTGTTTTGGACATGCAGGAAAAGGAAGAAGCACACAGACATATATCCACAACGTTTGCCACTAGTGCTATTGAAATGAGGTCTGGTGTTTTCAGCTCCATAAGTCTGCAGTTATTATCATAATAATGTCTTGTTTCAAGTCGCCCTGAAACGCCTCTAGCACAGCAGCACCGATTAAGAAATCTTAATTAAGCTTTTGTAGATTCTCCTTCATCAGACCTTGCCTCTTTTTTTTTTCTCTCACAGCGTCTCGTACAAAAACTCGGATTCCTTTAGTCTGTTTTTTAAGAGACTTCCACCTAAATGAACGAGGTGCGTTAAATGTATGTGTGTGTGTGCTGGTGTGCAGGGAGACAGCGAGGGAAACCAAAGCCTATGTGTCAGTGCAAGCTTTCAAGTTCCCAGTGCTTCATCTCTCTCGGGGCATATAAGTATTAGATATCCCTCTGCTGATCCCCTTGTTGTCACAGCAATTTCCCCAGTTGCT
Organism: Sebastes umbrosus; assembly: GCF_015220745.1. Classification (NCBI taxonomy): domain Eukaryota; kingdom Metazoa; phylum Chordata; class Actinopteri; order Perciformes; family Sebastidae; genus Sebastes; species Sebastes umbrosus. The sequence continues at coordinate 9,238,825 of NC_051281.1, forward strand.
CATCATACTTAAACTCCGCTCTCATTTCCATTATAATCATCCCATACAAAGCTCACCTGAGATTTACACTGAAAGACAAAATTTGGTTTCACCTCTTAAGCTGCGCAGCATGACGCTCAATGTGTAACGGATATAGCAGCTCGGGCTGCTGGTGGGAAGACGGGTGCTACGTCCTCCTTGTTCACACAGCAGCGAGGAAATGTTCCTGTTGGGAGCCCGCAGATTTTATGTTCAGCGTCGCCTGTTATTGTGATGTTGTAAGAGTCAAATCAAATTAACAGCTGAGCTCTCACGAGGTATTACTAAGTGGCAGCATCAGTGAGGGAATACTGCCACTGGAACTGGTTGATTAAATGACTATGGAAGGACATTATTCCAGTGTTGCCTCATTCATCCATGTTTACAGGGAGCAACTGTCTTAATTAAGCACCGTGAGGGCTAATGGATGGGTCAGGCTCACTGTCCGTGGGAGACACATTGATTTCACATTACATATCCAGATGGCCAAACCATTACGTCCTGCTTGGGACATAAGCGGTAAAGAAAAGCTCTAATTATAAGACACACAGTCGCACAACATAAGAAATGTAGCCCCCCTTTACATTTCGAATAGAAAGCTTTATAGGAATGTGAGTGTGACAAAACAAATTGCAGCAGACAGACCTAGTTTGTTAGCTTTGTACACATGTGCCTCAGTTAGGCTTACAGCGAAATTATAATTAGTCTGGAAGTAGTACGCAGCAGCAGCTCAGTGAGAATTCAAACAGCCGCTGCTCAGTGCTTTCAACATCTGCTTCTCTCAGTGATCCCTACAACCGGGCCTGGGGAAAGCCGGCACTACTAATTACTAATAAAACTAGCTAAGCTTATTGCCGTGAATTATTAAAGCTTTATCTGAAGTGGACCAGGAATCGCTCCTGAAGCTAAAAGGCTTTGAGGCACAAGCGGGGATCACAGTTCATTGCTGCGCCTGGATTAGCACTTATAGCACATGCTTTGCCATACTGAAGCCTGTGTTATTGTTGGGAACCATTACAAGCTAAAGTTCATATGCACGGGAGGGGTGTCTAAGAATAGCACCGCCGATGGGAGACCTGCTAACATGTTAAGTCCAGAGGATTTGCATTGTCACGTAATCTGACAAGTCGTTCTAAAATATTAGTAGCTTTATGCTAATATGAGCCCAGCTGTATCCAAAATGATTCCCCAATACTGCGTTGCGTATTTCTTGATTTTTTTTCACCATCTTTGGTGCTACTAATCATACGAACATGTTCTCAACACATCACTTCATTTTTGGCATTAAAACCACTAGAGTTACTGTTGACGTCACTTTAGGATTAGGCAACAAAACCACTAAAGTTAGGCTTAGGAAAGAAATACATGATTGGGCTTAAAACTACTGCGTTTGTACAGTGAAAATGACACTGAACATTGTGAACACGGGACACAAACGAACAGTTGATTGTAACGTAATGCACAGGACAGGACACAAGCCTTGTGTTTGTTGGACCATTCCACCTCCCCTCCTTCCCGCCCTGCATGTGTCTTTTCACTCTAAAAACACCACACACCCGGCGCACTCTCTCTGAGTGTTTGCTGTTGCTGCGGATGGGTTTACATTATAGTTAATGGAACGCCCGGTGTGTTTCATGCCGGCGCTAAAGGGTGCCTTGTGTGGCGGTATACCGAACGCCGACAGCCGTGACCAAGCCTCTGTTTCTTTAACGCACTGGGAATGAAAGCGGGCTGTTATTTCTTGATTTTTCACTCATCTTTGGTGTTACTAGCGATTCATTTAATAAAATTGCTATTAATGCCATTTTGGTGTGCTTAACTACTGGAACTGCAACTACATATAGCTTGGGGTTATACTGTACTTTCTGTTACGCCCCACCCTTGGACAGCCCTATTGGGGAGAACAATACTACACCACTGATCCAAATCAACCACAGATGACACCTTTAAAACACTCAGATCCATAGGATTTATTAAAGAGGACCCATTATGCTTATTTTTAGGTGTATACGGTGTATTTTGGGTTTCAACTAGAACATGTTTACATGCAGTAATGTCCCAAAAACACATAATTTTTTTGTCATACCGGCTGTGCTGCAGCACTTCCTCACTCTGTTTGAGCTCCTGCCCCTACTGGCTCTAACTAGCTTTGTTTGAGGGTGTGCCAAACTAGCTGCTAGCCAAAATGTGTTACTTGGTGACATCACCTTGTTACGGAAGAAAAGGCAGGACTTCAATCAAGGCATTTCAGGCAGTTCAGGAGCAGTGTTTCTGTGGGGGAGAGTTACTCCCTTTGGCGTGAACTTTGGGCTTTGTAATTCTGCAGACCTTTTACATTCACAAAAAAACGTATAACACACTGAAGGAAAAGGGGAAAAGCAGAAAAAGCATAGGTCCCCTTTAACAAAGACATACAAAGAAGACTATACAAAATTGTAGGCTGAGAGGCAGCATGACCAGCAGTCCTCACACCAGAGGCTTCTCCCTTCTGCTGCTGGCAGATGGAGCTTTAAAGCACTTCCTTCTCAGGCCAGGTGCACCTCGTTGAGCAATGCAGCACACCTGGGCAGAGCTACTGGAGAGGGAGAAGGAACAACAGCACAGGGAACACATATAACAGCCGTTAACACTTGCCAAAAATGCCTCTCTTTCTTAATCCAAACTCCTTTGACCAACCTCACCCCCTTTCTTTTTCATCCCGGTTGCTGTGAAGGAATGCCCACTTTGTACTGCGCAGGCCTGCCAGCATCCTCGGCCACCACACCAACACACACAAGCATCCTTAACATCCTATAAATAAGGGATTGTCTACTGACGTTTAAGACAACAGGCTGTTTGCTTTGATCAGTGTTGCCAGTCCAGTGGCTTAAATAGAACATTTTTATTGTTTATTAATGTCAAATGTTACAAAACTGACAGGTGAGGCTCATTGTGTAAATAATGGTGAAGTCAGTTAAACGTTGCAAGTTGAAAAAAAGGTTGAATGTGTCGTACGTTGTGCAGATTATAAAAAATCAGTTTTTACGAAATTTAGATTTGAGTTTAAAGTGTAATAGTTTGACATTTTGAGAAAAACTCTTATTTGTTTTCTTGCTGAGAGTCAGGCGAGAAGATCACACGTTAAATTACCACCATGCAGCAGCTGGTTTCCCTTGTTTCTAGTCTTTGTGCAAAGCTAAGCTAAGCTAACCAATTACTCACCAAAGCCTTAAATTAACCGTGTACCGCACAGTGTATCAATCTTCTCATCTAACTCTTGGCAAGAAAGTGAATAAGTGTACTACTATTCCTTTAACTTCAGGAAGAAGATAGCACTGCTTGCATGTTTTTCCTTTGTAAATAACCAAGATTGTATTGTTTATAATGTTCTGTAGGCTGTAGCCTTTGTCTTTGTGAGAATTTTGGGATATAAGCAGTTATAAGCATCTATGTTCACAAGTATTTTGATAAGCAGTTGAATGCTGTTTTGTCGTTCAATGCATAGACTGTATATAAAGATTGAAGACATGACAGCGCCCCAAAAGTGAAGCCAAAACATCTTGATTGCCACCTGGTGGCTGGCTGCAGTATAGGTCATAAACCCCGCCCCCTCCATGTTAGCAAATGGAACAAAAGCGAAAACTAAAAAGTCAAAGTACACGTTGAATACATTTTTCCCAAAAATGGTTTCTGTCGTTTTAGGTAGTTCTTATCACCCTGATGTATGTTCAAGTGTTAATTGTTCTGATAAGTTTGGTTTTAATTAGTTATTTGATGCTACAAAAAGGCGGTGAGACGTCATAATTGGCAGCTGTGTACTATATAGTCTTTATATAGTTTACGGTTCAATGCCGTTTGTCCCTGCATCCAGTATCTGGCAGATATAGTCTAATTGATGGACACTGCATATGAAACTAAATTTGACAATGAGTGAATAACAAGGCAAGAGAAAAGTTTTATTGAAAGTACAAAAAGTTCAGCAACGCAACTTGATTCCTTCAATATATTTTATTGTGCCAAGGAATCAAGCGGCCATGCTGCGCTTTTTAATTCTCAATGAAATGCTATTTTTTTCAAGGACTGAGAACTCCTTCTGCAGTCTTACTGAAGTGCCAGCATCTGTTTGAAGTACTTGTAATGCTTTGGTTTACCAAACAAAATGTTTCCCAAGGGTACCTTTGCTGTAGTTCAGCGTTTCCCAAAGTAAATCTTAACTTGTGTGACAAGTGGGTGGCCCCATGTTCACTGTGGGATTTTTCTCCCTCTCTGTTTTCAGTGCTGTAGTGCTGTTTTCTTTATCCTTTGTGCTGAACTGCTGCTGTGGAGTTTTTATTATTTTTTTTACAGTGCAATCACCAGAGATAAATTGTCAATCAGTGTTGAATATGTCTGGTCTGTGCTTTTTTTGTAAGCCTACTTTCTTTGAACAAACTAGAAATGAAAAAATATGTTTTAAAATATGTCACTTAATGTTGTTTTTCTATCTACCTTTGCTCTGCTTTCTCTGAAGGTCACATGCAGGAAAGTGCACGGAGGAGCCACAGAGCTCATCGAGTGGGCAGAGAGTGATAACGAACAGAGGATTTCTCCCACGGGGGCCAGTCCGCGGATCCTCAACCCCCTGCGTTTGTTTGCCAGGGGCTCCCCCGGGTTCAAGAGCAACATGAGGGAAATTACATATTTACAGAACATGGAGGACTTCTGGGACTGGTTATCTAACCAGACAGATGCTCAGGGTGCACAGGCCAGAACTAAACGCAGGCCCATCGTCAAGACTGGCAAGTTCAAAAAGATGTTCGGGTGGGGGGACTTCCACTCCAACATCAAGACTGTTAAGCTCAACCTGCTGATCACGGGGAAGATCGTGGACCACGGGAACGGCACTTTTAGCGTTTACTTCCGCCACAACTCCACGGGCCTGGGCAACGTGTCGGTCAGCCTGGTGCCGCCCTCCAAGGTGGTGGAGTTTGAGATCGCCCAGCAGTCCACGCTGGAGACCAAAGACACCAAATCGTTCAACTGTCGCATCGAGTACGAGAAGACGGACCGCAACAAGAAGACTGCCCTGTGCAGCTTCGACCCGTCCAAGGTGTGCTATCAGGAGCAGACGCAGAGCCACGTGTCCTGGCTGTGCTCGAAGCCCTTCAAAGTCATATGCATCTATATAGCCTTTTACAGTGTAGACTACAAACTGGTGCAGAAGGTATGCCCTGACTACAACTACCATAGTGACACACCCTACTCCTCCACAGGATGATCTAGCTGTTAGTGCGCATCAACCTTTTGTCTGTAAATGTCAACCTCTAAGCTCCTTGTCCCTAAATACCTGAGACATGTTGCAGGAAATGCAGTTTATAATGGGACACACTCTGGAGGGATTTGATGCATTGTTAAAAAAAACTTTTGTATATGCAGATTTTGAGATAGTTAGGTGTTCAGGGACTTGGTTTTAGGGGTTGACTTGGGATTCAGAGCTAGCTACCAACCCTGGGTAACTCCTCCCCATCACAACAGCACATGTTCTCCTTAAAACCAATTAGCATGATGTCCAGATGTTTTCTTCAAGGCTAGACCATAGGCAAAGGAGCCTCCCAGTTGGAGGCGCATCGCTGGCTTCTGTGCCAGTGCTGCATTGACGCCAAACAATTTCCTCACCTCATTTAAATACAGTTACGGGATGAAATATGACAAGACTTTGAATCATGTTAATAAGTACAATACCAAGACGTTTGAATTGTTATTCGACAGGGCATAAAATTAGATATTTCACATTTGAAACGTCGCTACATATTGACTGATTACTCCAAATGATCTGTTCATTGCCTTGGAAGTGAAGCTAATATCCATTTGTACCTGTTAACACAGACAGGACAGTGTCTAATATTTCAGATTAGCTTGATCAATGGCTCTCAAGTAGCTCTGAATAATTAATAGGGGGCTCACAATCTATATTATTATCTTCCTCTTATAGGGATTGGAATAGTGAATTGATTATGTGCCCATGACAAAATAAAAATGATCATCCAATCATAAATCATTATTACACATATATGTAGGTACCCATCCCTGTATAACCTGGCTGCTGCCTCGTATGCTCCTTAAAATGTGTTCTGCTGCACTCATCATAAGGCATGTGTATGCTAAACTAGCCTGAAATCCAACATCTGTGTTTGCAGGATGCACTTTGAGGCATCAGCCTGCCGAGCGGGCCCCGCGGTGGATTAATGTGTCAGGAGAGGAGGGAGGGGGGGTGGAAGCGATAATTGCAGGACAGGTGGATTTAGTGAGTCTGGCAGACAATTATCAGCACTTTGTCATGGTCCTGCCACCAGCCCTGACATTACCTGTCTTTAATAGGCTTTAATTAGCCTGGGAAATTTCATTTACCTAACACCAAGAGTGGAGAAACCAAAAGCAAAAAAAAAAAAAAAAAAAAAAAAATCCGTCTGGAATTTTAATGAGAAGTGGGAGCTACATTTGAAAATGTCATACATTTCCCAACTGTACAGCAGATTTAAGTTGACTGACTTTTGTGTAAAAGTGGATAACATCCAGTCTTGTAGTAAACGGTGAAATGTGCTTTGACTTAGCAATCACTTTAAAAAATGTTCTGTTGAAAACCATCAACACAAGAAATGTTATAAATTGTGTTGATTGCGCCGGGTTTTTAGACTAGGGCATGTGCCACCGACTAACCACATGGCAATTATTTCCTTCTTGATTTGCTGTATCTCATGTCTTTCCCCATCAGCTGTAAATGATCCTGTCACACGTGAGGAGAGGTGTATGATAAGGAAGTTACTAAATCCGAGTTGGTCTATGTTGATGTTTTAGTTCTACTCCTTCGTGCAAAATGCTGTGTATTAACGTGTAACTCTAAAACTAAACGTGTTTACTCCAAAGTAAACAATGTCAATAATTTTTTCCAGAGAAATATATCAATAAGTATACTGTTCCTTACTTTTGGTGTTTGTTCGGCGATATCATGTAGATAGATGTCATATTTATTGCTTATAGTTATAGATTGCTTTGATTTCCAATTTTTGTAATCCTTGCAGGTTGTACCTATTTTGATTTCCTGCTTGCTTAATCTTGTTTCAACAGTTTCCCCTGTAACATAGGAACAAAAAAGAGCATTGCTGTCTGTATAGTGTAAGTACAAATGTTCATTTTTGGAATATTTTGATTTTATCCGGGGTTCATTTTTGTTCAACTGAAATTGTAAAGATCAATTTAGGTTTTTATGGCATTAAACCTTATTTGAACTTGGCTCACAGCGTGTTGTCGCACCGAGCCCGTCGGTGCTCACGGTTGTCTCGTTTCATTCCTACAAGGACTCCTCGACGGGATAAACACACCATTTTAAGAGGTACATTTCAGTGTAGCTTTTTAATGGGCAATAAATCTGTGTCCACAGGCGTGGATGATACCAGAGGTACACCTCAGGGAGCACATCCATTTTGCTGTGGCCATCAGAGACAGGGGTCTTTTCATCGCTTCCATTACTCTTATCTGATCAGGGTGAGAGGCACCCACTCCTTAGGCGTCAAGTCACACCAGGCTTTCCTGCTGCACACATCCAAATCCTCCTGAGGGGAATGTTAACATATAGTTCATGATTTTCAATGGTGATATTATTAGACACTCAAATAATAAATTACTTCAAATTGCTAATTGCTCATGTTATACACTGATCTAACAATTAAAGGCACAATTGATAACATTCAGCCATTAGATGTCACATTCTCCCTCCCCCGATCCATTGCATTTACTTCACAACAACTCGTTGCCAGGCGCTTACCAGCAATCTCAGCCATTTATCTGTTTTTTCTACACTAACTGACAACCCAGAGATACCACGTGATACTGACATTGTTTTACTATTGGCTCACAAGCCTTGTTAGAAGTGGGAATCAAACGTCAGATATCTTCCAGAGATAAACAAAACATTCATTTTGGACCAATGACATGTCATTTCTGATAGAGACCTTTTAAATTAGGTTATTAAAGACATACATTTTGCAGTTGAAAGTGGCAAACATTTTTATGTTGACACTGTTCTTAAATTACCTCAAACACTGGCATATACGCGGATACCGATAAATCTGTAGTAAGCTGAAATTGACAGATGATATCGTCCCTACTCTCACAATTCACAATCATTTTCATTTTTTTCAGGAAAAGCCATACTATTATTCTGCACTTTTCTAAAAGCTCTGTGGATGTATTAATTGAAAAAAATATATATATATTCGTCTACATAAAAATGTTATCAATAAGACAATCAATTAAAATCACTAATTTACAAATGTATGTGTATTCTCATATACAATTTACTATGAGGGAAATTTGCATTTACCTCTCGAGGAAATTTTTTAGGAGGTATCAGTGGTGTTCAAACCAATAATATTAAATGAAGTAGAGCTGCAATGATTAATCAATTAGTTGTCAACTATTCAATGAATTGCCAACTATTTAGATAATCGATTAATCAGTTTGAGTCATTTTTTAATTAAAAAATGTCCCTGATTCCAGCTTCTAAAATGTGAATATTTTCTGGTTTCTTTACTCCTCTAGGACAGTAAACTGAATATCTTTGAGTTGTGGACAAAACAAGACATTTGAGGACGTCATCTTGGGCTTTGGGAAACACCGATCGACATTTTCTGACATTTTCTAGACCAAACAACTAATTTATTAATCAAGAAAATAATCGTTAGTTGCAGCCCTAAAGTCAAGAGACATTTATTTCAGTGCAGCAGTGTTACTTTATCAGCGGTAGATGTCAGGTTTTGCTGCGTCTCTGGATTGACAGTCAACAATCACAAATGGAAAATTAATTAGAAAGGCAAAAAATGCTTATATTCTCCCCTTCCTGCATCAACAGACCAGAGTGATACACAGCAATAAAACATGCTGCATTTGAAGATGTTTATGAACACTTTCTGCAAAAGCTCAGAGTCCATAAATGCTTCCTTCAGCTACAGATCACATGTACTTCACAGCTGGCTTTGACAAGTTCCTGACCCTTCACTAGGTTTGTCAAAATACATCCTGGGAAATAAAGAAAACATCGTACTTAAGCAGATGAGTCTGAGGAAAGCACAGTAGTTAAGCGCATCTTAGAGTTTATCACAAAATACCTCCCGGGATGCATTGAGCACCATATTAATAATAGTGTTTCTTTTGATCCACCACTTATTTATGGTGGAAATAGTGGCATCTGTAAATCAGGACACTCTACTGCAGCCTCATTTTGTTATTTGCACTCATATGACGTATAAATAAACATCAAAATTGACCAATTTCACCAAGCCCATATTTATATTAAAGCATCTAGACTGCCTCTTTAACAATCTCATTTCCTGCGATCCAAATGAACAAATTCTCAGTTGTGACGACGCCACCGCAGGCAGCTTCTCTTTCAAGCACAACAGTTAGCGGAGGGAAGCGAAAAGAGGGAGATAAAAGGTTGGAGAGGCATCCTAAAGCAGAGATGGTATCGGGTCTCTTCCTAGGATCTGTGCTGAGAGGGGCGGACGAGGATCAGCAAGCTGCTGATGAAGACGTCTCTGTTCCAGCAGGAAAGAGCAGCCCCGCGTTCACTTTAATTAGAGCCTGTGCCGAGCAACCGCACATAAAACAAGAGACTTTCATGTGCTGTGAAAAAGGTTCAACGATAAACATGTTACTATGCTAATCCAGTTTAAGCACATTTTCTTTTGATTATCACGGTGTTGTTTTCTAATCTTATAATGAAAAGAAAACCAGCGGGGAGAGAGTGGAAAAAAAAATAATCACCTCAGCCTGACACTAGTATGCATTAACACGACCATTAAAAAGAAACAGTATGGATAATAGTCGCCCTTCCTTTAACTGACATCTCTCGTCACATAACAACAACAAAAACCCTGGGCTTCTTCAGACTGCTGGAAAATGGTTTAATGGGTTAATGCAGGCATTCTTGCAGACAACAACTTCATCTTTTTTGCTTCCAAACAAAAGAAGTTTCAACATCTCAACATGACTCTGAATGATGAGTAATATCATGTAAAAACGATGCTACTCTTTTAATTTACAAAATCCTCTGAAGTGTCGGTCACACCACACTACATACGAGACGGACTGAATAAACATGACAACCCCCCCCATTCAAACACAGAATAACATTGCCAGTAGAAGTGATGCTCAGCATCCTACAAATATCCAAGCATGTTAAAGAGGAAATTTTTGCACATACTCAATTCATTTCATTCTGCACAAAAATGTCAGATAATTGCAGAAAATAAATTGTTAAAAACAAAATTGGTACTTGGACACTTTCTTTGACAATAACATGACCATGCATTAGTCTCTCCACTTTTAGTTAACCACAATATATTGAGAATATATAATATTTGCAAGTTGGCGATACTAAAGGACAGAGATTCTCAAAATTTAATCTAGAACGGTTCACAGACGTATGATCTGGAAGATGTCATTCAAATGGGAGACTGAGTAAATACTTCCAATGGTTTTATATATTAGGGCCAAAGTATAGACACTTTTTTTCCGTCTTACGCGTGTTATAAGGATTGACACTGGGTCTTCATAATGGCAGATTACAATTTCCCCCACAAATATGCAATAGAACAGACTTTCTTGTACACTGGTCTTCTGAAGATGGTTCAACTGTCATTTACATAGAAATGGTGCCATCAATATGGGGCATACACATCTTTTAAAAAGTGTAAAGAACTGACCTTGCACTGAAAGTGTTCATGCTTTTTAATGTCTAGTCACAAAACGGGCTAAACATTACAAATATATAATATTTCCCATTTAGTTAAACCTTTGTTACGTTCCTATAGAACTCCATATCAAAATGACTATTCATGGGAACTAGTGCAACCTGGAGGAGGGCCTGGTCTTTGTGACAAGGCAGGCACAGAGTAAAATAGACAAAGTACTCTGGAGCAGCTCCAGAGCAATGGCAGATATATTAAGGCCATTTTTAAAATTACAGGAAAAAAAACAGTAGCAGACAGCTTGACTTGCTACCCGGGCTGAACTGAATTCAGTTGGGGCAGCAAAGCAAGCAAGCGACACCAATTTTACCAATTTTTTCCCCCCAATCCACGGATGTCAGTCGTCCAAGTGCCAGCCTCCCCAAATCCCTGGCCAGAAAGCTCCACTCTTCTTTATTCAAGTGTGTTCAGTTTTGGTGGAAATAAAGAGTGGTACCCTCGCTAGTCCTTCCTTTGTAAACCCATGCTTCACACCTCCAGTAAAGTCCTGGGGCACAGTCAGGCGGTCAGGACTGTTTTAGACGCTTCCTGGGAAGACCAAAGGGTGGGCACTGTGCTGAAGCCAGGGCACGGAAGGCCTCGGCTACCAAGTGAGGATGGGATTGGATCATTGACTTCCAGCCTGCAGTCTCCATTATGTCTGTAGCATGACTGTAAGCACAGGCAGAATGGAGTTAACACTCGAGACATGAGAATGTGCACATTAAAAATCAATAAACATAAATGAGATCGTAATGACGAAGCAAATAAGGGGGCACTTGATATGCGAGTTGCAACGGTAAACTTGAAAAGGACCATTAGTGCTTTTCTGTGCATGCGGGATTAGAACGTCTTCACGTGTTGAATACAACAAGTTAAGTTCAACACTTCAAGGTGTCCTATGATAACACACTACATCATCCAAAAAGAGAAAACTTCCAATAGCGACCACCTCCCTTCTTTTTTAAATTCGACAAATATTCCATTTCCAGGGTTTATCCAGGTATGAGTCTATTAATAACTTGGATACAAAGATATGGAGCTTCAAACTGAAAAGGCAAATAGCACTCTGTCTGCCTGGGCTAAAACAATGAATTCTAATGCATCTGGTTGGGGGAAGAGATAAGAGCGTGTTATTAATCTTGTGTCACATATATCAGCTAATTACATACTTGCTATTCCAGTTCTTTCCATCTTTACAGCCCAGCTGTCTCAGGACACTGCACCTATGGCAAGGAGATAAAAAGGTAAGCATTCAGGGCTGGTAAACAGAAATGGCAGCAGGAATTTATCACTGGAGGTTTTTTTTTTTTTTTTTTTTGCGATACTTGCCTGTTGATAAAATCTATGGCTTGTGCTTTGAGCTGCTCGGCACTGTGCAAGTCTGCTAGGATGAGGGTGTCGGCCACATTCTCCACTGAAAGGCTGTTGCACAAGGCCTCTTCACACATGACCTTTAAACGCTCCAGAGCGTACTGGGGTGGGGGGGTTGGATGAAAAGAGGGGGGGGGCGGACACAAAAAGCAGTGGTTACACCCTGGATGCAAAGTGGAGCCCCGTGGTTTGAGGTTTTGTCTCAACAGCTGCAATCTAGTTTTTAATGATTATAACTCTACTAGGAACAGTAAAAAAATGACCAGAACCCAAAATGTCCAATCAGCAGGTTCCTGCAATATTAAAAAAAAACAGGAATTTCACCACACGGTGTTTGTGATTTATCACTTTAGCGATGATTGGAGTGATTTTGGAGGAGGCAGTAAGGTTGTTGCTCAATATTCTGGTTCACTATTCAGTAAAAAATCATCCATCAAATTATTGATCAGTGCTATATTCATAATACAGTTAGCTTACCCTAAAAGAGGGGAACTCATCTGTGAATATTTGATATTCACTGGGAACTAGTCGATCATTTTTCAAAAAATATATATTTTTTAAGATATGACAATAGTCGCAAAAACTATTTGTTTTTTAATAATTGCATGACTATTCGAAAAATAAAAAATAATGATCCACCAGGTTAAAGAACAGCTACTTTCCAGAAGCTATGAGACTGTTGAACTCTGTTCATGTCTTTTATATTTGTTATAGTTGATTTTTAAATTATAATTGTGTATTATTGCTTTCTTATTCCCGGACCTGAGTATTATATTTTGTTCCCTTTCATGTATCAACATGTTCTGTGACAATAAAACTTCCTTGATCCCTACAGTGAACTGGTGAAAGAAAATAGTAGTATCTAAAAAGGATTTGTGCTTCATATTACAGTCCCCCAAGAAATATTTCTTTACACATATAAAGCTGCACTGATAAGAAATGCAACTTAACATGAGCTGCAAAATTGGGCTACAAAATATGTACATCCACTGGCAACATAATAAGACATGGAAAAAAATAGGGCTATCAAAATTTGCATATTTGTTCTAAAAAAAACACACAGGTTCGACATATTCAAATATCTATTTTTGTGCATTATGTTCATGACACCGTGTCCTAACTGAACGTGATCGATGCAGCACTGTGCAGCAGGACGAGCTGAACTTTTTTCTTTTATCTTTACGATACCTCCTCATTTCACTGCAAAAATCTAAACAAAGTGGCAGCCGGCTGGAGAGAGATCGCCTGTAAGTTTCCTACTTGCGAATCGAATATTAATTTTCATATTCGACTATCAGTTTTTTCCATATTGTTAAAAAATGAAATCTTATTTCAGTAACATGATCATGTTTGTTACCAAGATAATGGACAGTAAATTCTCATTATTGACGCAGGCCTACATATAATAGAAACCACATCAGTTACTACGTCCTCAATCATTTCTGTTAACTGGAATCAGCACTTTTCTGACAGTCTCCACAGATGTTTAATTACAAGCTTCACAAATACACAGCAGCATGTGTCAAAGAGAGCTGTATTATTGAATTCTACATTTTTCACACCCTGAATAAGCATGTTCTAATGATGGGCGGGGATGGGGGGACTGAAGCAGACTTTTTTTTTTATGGGTTATCAATACTGAAATTATGTCACATATGATGCAGCCCAACAGCTGTGTAATTACACAACACACCACATCAGCCTTTTAGCCTCATTGACTTACATACAGTGCTGTGCTCTCCACTCACTAGAGGCTCCAAAACACTGAAGTCCAGGCTTACCATTGGAGAAACAGTGAGGTACATGACTGTCCATGACTACATCCCACTTAATTACTAGTAGTAAGTTAGTTTCAGCATTACTGTTTCAGTGTTTAAAAGACCTGATGTTATGACTAACTTAACATAATACCACGTGGTGATACACAAGTCTTAAGGCCTTTACACACTGGGGGCATGAGGAAATACTGTTATTGTGATATTTTTATTGTCAAGCGGTAAGAACAGAAGGCATAGAAAGCTCAACTCCAAAAATTGACCTTATTCTGAAAAAAAAAAATACGTTGTTTATTCACATTTTGTGAGAAAGCATTTATGACAAAAACATAATTTTGAAAAAATATATTGATGTGTGAATTAATTGAAAAAAAAAAAAAAAAAATGTTTTAAAATGAAAGTGTAATATTTTTGATAAAAACTCAAATTCTCATCTCAATTATTTTGGTAGAGTTGATAGGTCTAAGTGTCATAGTGATAAAAAAAGCTACCTGTTTATCAGAGTTGTGTCCCAAGATAATTTCAGGGTAGGGCAGTTGGCATGAGCTCAGATAAACACAGCATTTATCAGGTAACATTTTTACATGGCATTTAACTTACAAACTGAAGCAATGCGTAAAATTTAATGAAAACGATCGGCCAATCAAAGCGAAATAAAGGAAGCCTTTCTTCTGCCATCAAAAGGAAGTGGAAGGTAGATGTTTGCAAAACATATTTGCAAAAGTTTCAATTACTTGGGTACTTACTTTATCTGCAGCTGCCAGCAAATTGTCTGCCATCTTCTCCAGGTTCGGGGCCTTTCCCGTATAAATGAAGCCCATCATTTCCTTAAAGACATCCGGGTCCACGTCACTGATGTCAACACGGTTCTGCAAGGGAAGAGGTTTGTGTATGACTCAATTTGAACTTGGCAACTGGAAAATATTCCATTAAGATGACTCATTACCACCGAGTTAAAACGAGGAGTGTTCATTTTAATCATGACAAATTGAGCAATGATTACTGTATACAGTATACAGGAAGAATAGCATTGTGTCATAGTAGTCAGGAAAAAGTAACATGACAAGCAAGCAGTCTTACCTTTTTACTCTCCTCCATTTCATGTTCAAACATAGCATTAAAGACCGGTGACCGCGCTGTTGAAAAAAAATATATTGAACACTTATAAATATAATGACCAGTCAGCATCGTATTAAGCATATTAACACACCAAATTAACAGTTTGTATTAGAGCTGCAACGATTACTTGATTAGTTGTCAACTATTAAATTAATTGCCAACTATTTTGATAATCGATAAATCGGTTCGAGTCATTTTTAAAGAATTAAAAGTCAAAATTCTCTGATTCCAGCTTCTTAAATGTGAATATTTTCTGTGTTCTTTACTCCTCTATGACAGTAAACTGAATATCTCTGAGTTGTGAACAAAACAAGACATTTGAGGACGTCATCTTGGGCTTTGGAAAACACTGATCGACATTTTTTACCATTTTATAGACCAAACAACTAATCGTTTAATCGAGAAAATAATCAGATTAATTGTCGATGAAAATAATTGTTTGTTGCAGCCTTAGTTCGTATTCTTTAAGACCTAAAAGGAGCTTTGATTTAACAGTATGGGACACAGTTGTCTTACATAAAAAAAACAAGCACAAAACATCAGTATTGAACTATGACAGTCTTAAAATCTTGCTAAATCCGTTTAGCTGCCACTTCGTCAGCATTTCCCCCTGACCACTGCAGCTGCCACCATGTCTAATGGAGACAAGCTGGAGAGGGGAGCCAGCCTCTCAATCTCCTGGATCCTACAGTCATCTGGGTCAAGCAGGGCCAAGCAGGGGTAGAGGGGATTAGCGCCCACTGCAGAACTAGGCTGCTACAAATCAAGCCAGGAACACAGACCCACTGTAGCCTTTTGAGGTGCTTATAGCTCTCCACGAGAGGCCATTAAGAAGAGGCATAGACGTGTCTTGCTAGGGCCATTTTGGGGGGGGCTTCTCTCCTGGTTGCTGCTTGCTAAAGTGCCGGGTCTGGGGACGGTCTTACCTGCTAGGATGGATTTGTGGGCTTTGAACTCCTGCCCTCCCACGTAGAGGCTGCAGTCTGTGAAGCGTGAACACTCCCACAGGTTCCCCAGGTCATCAGACAGCTGACACTCCGGTACCTTCAGCATGTTCATGTTGGACTGGCCCGAAATGTTAACCGAGTCCTGGACAACGCTTACCTGTACACGGAGGAACATCACAGAGAGAACAACACGCTGAAGCAATCTCTTCGAGGCTAAACATCCTAACAAATCCAGCCGCAAATATGTTTCGCTGCATTGGAGAACGGTCTAATTTGATTTTAATTTGCTCCTCTTAAAACATATTTTCAAGACTGAGGAACCTCTTGCTTGCAAAAACATAACCACTTGAAACCAAAATTAATTAACTTTGCTGCAACACCTAATTGATGAGGAAAGGCATTTTGTCTTTAATTTGAAAGCAATTTGTTTATCAAAGTGGCAATTTCCCTGAAATTGTTGAATCTCTGCAAGTGCTGTCTGTCTGGCACACTGTCTGGTCCTGGCCGTGTTTGGCCAAATGCATTTACATCAAAACCCAGACACTTCATTTAACTTGTCCCTTGAAAGAACATTTTAGGAGACGTTTATCCTTCTTGACACACTGAATTCAATTATTTTGAAAACAAGCATCATTGTAAATGACTTTAAGATGGAGGAAACATTTCACTTCCTAAGTTAATGTCATTTGAAGCAAATGCCAACAATGTGTTTGTAGTTAAAATGGCACGACGGCTTACACTCAGGTGTAAACTGGTCATAACAAGAATGAAGAGACTCGAGCCTTGATTCACTTAAGGTTACACTAGGGGTATAAATGCTTCAATCCAATAGTGATGTGATTTTGTTGCTTTCATCAAAGAATCAATGAAACGATTCAATAATTTTTATGCCACATAAACACAACAGCAGCTCAGTAACACACAGGCACTGGTATGCAATGAAAATGAGGATAACAGAAGCTAAACAGAAACACCTCAAAATGGGCTAATTGTAATGGAAAAAAAAAACAAAAAAACATCCTAAACCTTTTTTACACCGGAGGCGTGATGAATAAACGACACGAAAATGCAAAATACTTACCTGCAAATATTATATGTCTAGGGCTTTTATTATGAAAGGTAAGAACGGAAGTAGTGGATCTGGACTGGGCTGCATTTGTCAAGGTTGAAAGGAGTAATAAAGTCTGTCGGTGCAACTCAACCTGTTCAGCACTATGTGAGTGGTTGATGCCTTTATTCGTGTTGTGAAAGCTAAAAAAAGAAAAATCAACCTTGTTGCCCTTTTTCATATAATGTTTGTGTTCTGTGTGAAAGTATTACTGACAAAAAATAACAGTTCGAAAAAATATATTGTAAAGTTAATTAAACGCAAGAAAAAACGCTGCCGGTGTGTAAAAGCCTTTATGCGAAAGAGACAGAAAGGGGAAGAGAAGGTGGACTGAACGCTATGTTTCGGTGAGGTATTAATAATAATTTGAATGAAGCTTCAAAATATTCGGTAGGCTACAGCCCTACGAGCCACACAATTTTGAATTCGACAAACGTGGAAATCGGAGCGACCAGCCTACTATCTTATTTTTTAGACCGCTTCTTCATTTAACTTATTTCAAGTCATGTCAAATGTAGGCTATTATATTATTTAAAACACATGTCTGTTAGTTGTTCTATATGGCAAGAATTCTGAAATATTAACGGCCAGCATAAAACCTGGTACCAGATGGTATATTTTGTCCCCTAAACCAAAAAATTATACAGAATTGAGAGTTGCCGTGCTGTGTGGACAGACGAGGAGTACGGACGAGAAGGAGAATGTGTGCCAGCCCAATCGATAATCTCCCAAAATGAGTCACCAAGTCAATAAAAAAAAGTCTCTCCTATTCACCCATAAAAAAAACATGTTTTTGGTATCGTCTGTCAAATTATCGCATTCATAAAGAAAAAGACTAATTCATTTGAAGAATAAAAGAAAAGCAACAATATGATAATTACCTCACAGAACAGGGTGAGCTTGTCGTCGGGTAAGAGTCCATTGGCTTCATCAAGGAGGAAATCTCTCCTTATAAATTTTTTGAAGCCCCAGTCTTTGCCTTGGACAAATCTATATGCTCTTTGGCTTTCTGTAACGAGAAGAAAATAATTCCAAGTCTTGATATTGTGTTTTTGTTTGAGAAATGAATAAAAGTGGAAGTATTAAAGGAACACATAATACAGAGTATAACAATATGTGGTTCTGATTGCTTGTACTCACCCATCGCTTTTGTCTCCTCTCTTTTAGCGTTCAACAAAGAAAACTTGAACTTTGCTCTGACTTCACTTTTTGGACAACTAACAAGAAGTAAATACAGTGACAGATAATCTTTGCTTTCATCATCAAGTCCCTTTGGATTGACTCGCAGACACCTGGCAAGAAAAACAGACAACACAGCACATCAGTAACATTACAAACTAGAACGAAGACAGTCTTAACTGCTTTCAGCACCTTTTGTCAGAACACAAGACTGTGACGAGCCTTCAGGGGTGATTCTCTCTTGCTTTGAGAGACTGTAATTATCACTTGTGTGCAGAGTTCCCACAGTAAAACAAAACATGCAGACTTTTTAATGACAGTCATGTTTGTGTTTTGGAAAATACAAGGACGTGAAACTGGATGAGATAAAATTGGATAAATGCAAAAGGCTAAGCATGACGGTGATTTTCCAAAAGTCTGAACTGAAACAATTATTCATAAACTATACAAAAACCCTGCAAACAAACACATTAAGAGGGAGGGGGTTTAGCTTGAGTACTAACCATTTCATCTTGTCATTAGGGCCAGAGGAGAAGGTGGAGCTCTTCAACACCTCCCCCATTTCTTCTCTGCAAAAACTAAAGTTGTTTATGGTCCACATGTACGAAAACTTCACAACTTTGACCTTGGAAGAAAAAACATGAAGAACAATCAGACCAAAGCTCTTTGTGTTGTTTTTTTTTCATTTTTGAAATACAGTAACAAATAATTGAGGAATTGTATGGCTTTGCATGACAGTTCAGATACTGTAGCACAATAGGTATTTTTTTGGGGGGGCTGTCCACCCTAGATTACAGTAATTTGAATTATACAGATAGCTTTTTGACAGAAGACATTTTCAAATATCACAGTAGGAAAAACAGACATGTAAATAATTAAATTAATGATAGGTGAATTCCATGTAGCTGCTTTAGTTTCTGGGTCCTGGTATTGTGCATGCTGGAACTGATGCTGCGTTCCATTTACCTCGGAAATCAGAAGTCAGAGCTGGGAATGACGCCACAGCCGAGTTGAAGGCGTTCCAGTAAAATTAAGTCGGAAAACTTTTGGGGTTTGCTCCAGTCAGGTTAGCCATTGTTATTAATACCAGTTGATAATAACGCATTGGGTCAGTATTTTGCGCACAAAACACCGTAGCAACGTGTCCACAGATAGAAATTGGACAGTACTGTGTGTACGACTGATTTAATGAGACACAAATTAGATAGAAGTGCTAATAAACAGTATATTACTACAGCTTTTTTACTGTTGATGGGCGGAGCAGGCATCTCGGATTTTGAGGTTTGAGAGGTTCGTCCGACTTTCCGAGTCAGGAATCCAACTTTAGGGGGCGTTCCAGTTGAACTTTCCAACTCGGAACTCGGAAATTTCAACTTCCCAGTTCAAATGGAACGCAGCATGAGCCAATGTTAATGTTATTATTACCACCTGTGCTTTTCCTACCATGACATCTAAAATTGTCTGCTGCAAAAAATGCTCACTGACATGTAGAGGAAAATAAAAAGCTGGGAATTAAATATCAGTACAGTAGCGTGATATAATTTGAAATTATTTAGCTAAAACATGATCAATTCTATCACCTTTGTGTATTGAACATGATTCATGAGTTTAGTTATGCTCATACCTGTGTGTAACACCAGCTTTCTGCCACAGGTCCACTTGACATCTCCCCAGGAGGAGGAGGGGTGGGAACCCGTGACATCACTGGCTTCGGGGTACCACTCACTTTCTGTCCTTAAAGCACTAATCATTCCAAGAAAACAATAAGTAACGTTAATTTAAACAGCATAAATTACACATATGGAATAAATTCCCCTTTTAAACTGTTTGGTCAGAATAAGCCTGACAAAAAAAATAATCAAGATGGTAAAATGCTTCACATGATTTCAATCTGCTTGTATTCTAATTGCTACCAAATGTGATGCAAAAATAGTCTCACTATCCTGCAGTCTGGTGCTTCGATGACACCTGACACCCAATTTAGGAAATTAGTTTAACTATGGGACAAGAGGAAACAACACATTCTTTCTACTGCAGGTTTTCGTATGTGCAGTGATTCATATTGCAAATGCATCCATGCTACATAGTAAATTGTATGTTCTGTGATTATGTAAAAACAAGAGCCTCCTTAAATGTAGAATGGACACAGCTTCTGCCATCTCACAGTCCCTGACTATGTGGCCACATAAATGCCCATCATCCTCACATCTTAAGCAAAGCTATTCTCAACCAACCAAAATAACCAATAAAATGACAGCATTCGCATATTGCAGACAAGGGTGTGTTTGGGCAGTCGGGGTTGTTAAAAAAAGCCAACAACCGATAACTGCAGCCAACTTTCTTAACGCACTTCCAGTGTAAGTGATGGAGGACAAAATCCACAGTCCTTCCATACAGTGAGCAATTGTTGAGCTGCAGTGGAAAAACAGGGGATTTGTGTACTAAGGAGACTTTAACTTTGGAAGATACACACTTGATTTGTCTATATCAAGACAGCTCCTCATATTAGCTTCAGATAATCTTTGGAGTATATTTTTATACAGAACCAGGACTGCAGATTGTGTCCCCCATAATCTACATTGAAACACAGAAGAAAGGGTTCTCTTCATGGCCAGTATGAAAAGGAGGAATAATTACAGCAAGTAAAACCTGTTTGAATGTTCACATGGGCACTTGACTATTGTTTTAAGACAGACTTGAAAAATGGTGAACCTATCCTTTTATTTCCAATAACTTTGCAAAAACCTCAAAATAAGGGAGTTGAAAACACATCATTCAAATCAATTGGCTGTTCTGTTAAATTTGAAACGTTTGAATGGCCATCAAAAATGAACCGCACAAGAGTGTGACGGAAACGCTTTCCGAGAGTGAAACTAGCTAGATGAATGTTCAGACAGACCAACCATCCTCAGGTCCCACCGCTAGTGTTTCGTTAAAAACAAATAATTTTTTCGCTGGAACAATGCCATTATTTTGTAGTAAAATATAAGCTACTCTTCTTTACATAAAAGTATACTCGAAGGGTATTTGCTCTCTAGTAAATTCCACAGGAAGGTTGTTAATACTTATAAAATATTGCATACCTGATATGCATATAAAACAGGTAAAAAAACAGGACTTTAAAATAAGTAACAACAATGTGATGGTGGCATGTTGACAGAAAATCAACTTGGCACAAATTTGGACTGCTGTCGATCACAGTGGTGTTGCTAAATGAATGTATACTTGAGCTTGAAGTGTGATTTTCAAATGATGGGGCACCCTGTAACCAATCACAAGCTAACAATGACACCTGGTTACACTTTGTCTTTAGTTCCCACTTGTGTGTTCATGTGCAAAGATTTTATACTGATTCATTTTGTTATTGAACAGAGGAAGTAGGACACAAATGGATTGCTATCTGGGCAGTTTAACTGGAAACACACTGTGGAAAAACAACTTCTCATGTCACGCTGTTGACATGTTGAGGTGAATTTGGTAGGTACTAAGCAGTGCTGTTCGGTCACCCCTGTATAGGCTGACCGGTCAGTTACAGGCTAGGCTATGGCAAGTAACTAAACCTGTGCGGATAATGGTGATTAAAGCAAATGCAACATGTTGTTTTTGTCATATAACAGCCATTTTTTCATGTGGAAACGTGCCAATTTCATTTAATTTAAGCAGCACAACTATTAAGCCAGCAGCACACCAAAGCCAACAAAAAAACTGCCATGTTCACACAGGCACATGTTTGCTATAGTAGAATCACATTTGCAAGTCTTTAATGTTCCATCCTCACTTGACACTAAGGGGACACATTCCCTTTAGGAAAGTCAGCACATTTCATTTCATCTTTCTCACAAAGTGAAGTTCCTATCAAAGCCTATACACCCCTGTCATCCCTCTGATCGAGCCATCTCAGAGTAAGGGATTTCCAATTATTCTCAATAGGCATAAACTTGGTCCAGACTTTTTTGGACAGCTGGCAAATGAGGATAGAAGCATAAACCTACAAACGTAAGACAATCAGGTCTTTACTTCCAATTTATACTTTACACCGATTTTCAACATATTGTACACAGACGCATGGCCTGATGCAACAATCACAAAAAGAGTGGTTCCATTGCAAGAAGACAAATGCAGAGAAGAGACAACACTGTACTGCTCTTCCACCATCTCTCTTCCCCAGAGTTCACTTTCTTTCTGTGCGACTATCCCGCCATGTGATTTACAACATACACTGCAGGAACCCTAGCTTCCCAGAGTAAAACTCAACTCGCATGTGATATGACTTGTTTTGTGTGTGTATTCACTGGGACAGCTTTTTTCCTTTGTTTACATAAAACAAATCTCTTTCATTCCTATTTAAGATTCTGTTTGAGGCTATAAATATTGAAATTTTTAGATAATGTGCACTTATGACCATGTTAGCAGGGACTATAAAAGGGCATTTTACGTCTTTGCTTTGTAAATCACATGAAGTATCATTGACAGAATAGAGGAACAGACCTCAAGCCAAGTGATTATAGTCAGTATACAGATATTTGGTGGGAGGCTGTGACTCAGAGAGTAGAGCAGGTCGTCCACCAATCGGAAGGTCGGTGGTTTGATCCCCGACTGCTCCGGGTCACATGTCGATGTGTTTTTGAGCAAGACACTTAACCCCAAATTGCTTCCAAAGGCATAGCCATCGGTGTGTGAATGAGTATTTAGATTAGATCCTGATGGGCAAGGTTGGCACCTTAGCAGCCCCTGCCATCAGTGCATGAACGTGTGTGTGAATGCTGACATGTAGTGTAAAGAGCTTTGAGTGGTCGGAAGACTAGAAAAGCGCTATATAAATGCAAGTCCATTTACCATTTGCTTGCAAGTTAAACAACTTGTTTTGCAGCACACTGCAGCAAATTGAACCACTTTTAGCTAGCTATAATGGTAACTATGACAACTGAATCATGCAGCATCAGCAAGGAAATGTAGGAAATCTCCTCATCACCTCTTGAATGGTTGAAATGTACAAAGATGCAGTTTTTTTCCTAAGTTATCACAGGATCCTTCATGGCCCCATCTTCATGTTCCACTCTAGGAAGAAAAGAAAAAAAAAACACATACATTAGGGCATAGAAAATTGATCTGATCTACCAGAGGTAAAAGTAATTCAAGATAGCCACAGTTCTCACAATAAACCAGGGGTATAAATTAGACAATAAAGTGACACTACTACAGCTTTCAAACCAGTCAAAAACGCCACGTTATTAAAAAATTGTGGGTTATGATAGCTCCCATTGCTAGTGTATAGGCCTTAGGCATGTTCAATTAATGTTTTATCCTATAGTCTAGCATGCCACTGACTGTCCAGGCCTATAAGCCAGTATGTTATTAATTCACCTGCACAACTTTTGTTTGGCTAACACATTAGCATTAGGAACCCTCGCCTTTAATAACACAACAACTAATGATGCTATCCTGAAGAGGCATCTAGCCAGCTAGCCTAGTTTGCACAATCTTAGCATTAAGTTGAGAGTTAAATGATCTCATCTTTAATTAGCTTAACCTATGATGCTATTCGAGGATGTCAGCAACTAGATGTGACTAAACCTTTAATAGAAAAACATGGAAATCACTAGAAAGCAACAGCTAAAGTGTCAACACTCATTTCCAAAACCATCATCAACTAATGATGCTATCCTGAAGAGAGGCATCTAGTTTGCACAATCTTAGCATTAGTTGTGAGTTCTCATCTTTAATTAGCTTAACCTATATGCTATTTGAGATGTGACTAAACCTTAATACAAAACATGGAAATCACTAGAAAGCAACAGCTCAATATTATCAGCTAAAGTGTCAACACTAATGACCAAAACCATCATCAATCCATGCTTTTACTTCACCAGACTTGTCATTTAACTAGTTTAGCTACACAATAATTGACATTTGAATAAAAAGGAACAATTAAATTAATACAAAACATGGAAATCATTAGAAAGAAACAGCTCAGCAGCTAAAGTGTCAACACTAATGTCCAAAACCATCATCAACTCACCATTTCACTTCACCACTTGTCGTCCTTTTAGATAGTTTAGCAACCAAATAATGTCATTTAAATAAAAAGGAACAAGTAAATCCCCTTAATCTGTCAATACTGTGTGTGTTTAGCTAACATAAGCTAACATTAATGATAGCTAGATTAATGTTAACTTAACCGCAAATGCAGCTGCTCAGCTAGCATAGCACAACACATGCTAACAATACAATCTGTCCACATGTTACTGGTCTGATTCACAATAATAACATTTACTAAACAAACTAGCTGCAAGTTAAAAAGGTAATATGCTTGTTTAGACGCCGGTGTAACACAAAGGGCCTGTGACAGAGGATGCTAACGTAGCTAACCTCTCACTGGTGGGAAAACAACAGCAGGCTAACTAGCAGCTAGCTCTCTGAAGCTAATGCCTCTCACTGACTGGCTCACTAAAAGTTATAAAACACCTGGTTGTCGTCGTACCTTTCAATTTCATACTTCCATATATATCGAGTAACGCATGTAGGTTTTGTGTCACAGTCGCTCCTTTCACCCTCCTCCGTTACTTTAGACTGTTTTTCACTCAGTCTGTCTTCACAAGGTTTCTTTGTCTAGTTTATATCTTCTGTGCTAGCTTACAGTCTGTCTGGTTAGCTTCACAGGCTAGGAGGAATATATAGAGGTACTGCGCATGCGCAAAATAACATCCTGCTTCATCTTCATTTTTATCTAGGGTCCCCTGATGCAGAAGAAAATCAAAGTAAAAGTTAAAATAAAAAATAAAAACTTTAAATTTAAAAAAGGGGAAAAAAAGAAAATAATTACAAATTTTAAAATTTAAAAAAAAAAATTAATTAAAAAATTTAAAAATTACAATTAAAAAAAAATTTAAAAGAATCCTGATAGTAAATCATGATGATAAAAAATTATAATAACAACAACAACAACAACAATTATAATAATAGAATTAATATAAATAGGATAACAGGATAACATCCTGCTTCATCTACATTTTTATCTTGGGTCCCCTGATGCAGAAGAAAATCAAAGTAAAAGTAAAAATAAAAAAAAAAAACTTTAAATTTAAAAAAGGGGAAAAAAAGAAAATAATTAAAAATTTTAAATTAAAAAAAAAAAATAATTTAAAAATTTAAAAATTACAAATAATTTTTTTTTTTTAAAAAATCCTGATAGTAAATCATGATGATAAAAAATGATAATACAACAACAAAAACAACAATTATAATAATAGAAATAATAATAATAATAGGATAACGGGATAACATCCTGCTTCATCTTCATTTTTATCTTGGGTCCCCTGATGCAGAAGAAAATCAAAGTAAAATCAAAAATTAAAATGAATAAAAAAAAAATTTAAATTAAAAAAAAAAAAAAAAAAAAAATAATAAGAAAAATTAAAAAGTAAAATACATATAAAAATTAAAAAATTAAAAAATTAAAAAAATAAATAAATAAATAAAAAAAATCATGATAGTAAATCATGATAATAAAAAATGATAATAACAACAACAAGAACAACAATTATAATAATAGAAATAATAATAATAGGATAACAGGATAACATCCTGTTTCATCTTCATTTTTATCTTGGGTCCCCTGATGCAGAAGAAAATCAAAGTAAAATCAAAAATTAAAATGAATAAAAAAAAAAATTTAAATTAAAAAAAAAAAAAAAAATTAAGAAGAAAAATTAAAAAAATTTAAATACATATAAAAATTAAAATATTAAAAAAGTTAAAAAATTAAAATACATATAAAAATTTAAAAATTTAAAAATAAAAAAAAAAAAAAAAAAAAAAAATTTAAAAAATTTAAAAATTTAAATGAAAAGAAAAAAAATTAATAAATTAAAAAAAAAAAATTTAAAATTTAAAAAATTAAAATATATATAAAAATTTAAAAACTAAAAAAAAAAAATAAATAAAAATTAAAAAAAAACATGTTAGTAAATAATGATGATAAAAAATTATAATAACAAAAACAACAACAACAATTATAATAATAAAAATAATAATAATAGGATAACAGGATAACATCCTGCTTCATCTTCATTTTTATCTTGGGTCCCCTGATGCAGAAGAAAATCAAAGTAAAATCAAAAATTAAAATGAATAAAAAAAAAATTTAAATTAAAAAAAAAAAAAAAAAAATTAAGAAGAAAAATTAAAAAAATTTAAATACATGTAAAAATTAAAAAATTAAAAAAGTTAAAAAATTAAAATACATATAAAAATTTAAAAATTTAAAAATTAAAAAAAAAAAAAAAAAAAAAAAAAATCACGATAGCATATCATGATGATAAAAAATTATAATAGCAACAACAAAAACAACAATTATAATAATAGAAATAATAATAATAGGATAACAGGATAACGTCCTGCTTCATCTTCATTTTTATCTTGGGTCACCTGATGCAGAAGAAAATCAAAGTAAAAGTAAAAATTTAAATTAAAATGAAAAAAATTAAAATGAAAATAAAAATAAATAAAAATGAAAAAAATAAATAAATAAATAAATTGATAAAAAAATTGATAAAAAAAAAAAATCATGATAGCATATCATGATGATAAAAAATTATAATAGCAACAACAAAAACAACAATTATAATAATAGAAATAATAATAATAGGATAACAGGATAACGTCCTGCTTCATCTTCATTTTTATCTTGGGTCATCTGATGCAGAAGAAAATCAAAGTAAAAGTAAAAATTTAAATTAAAATGAAAAAAATTAAAATGAAAATAAAAATAAATAAAAATGAAAAAAATAAATAAATAAATAAATTGATAAAAAAATTGATAAAAAAAAAAATCATGATAGTAAATCATGATGATAAAAAATGATAATAACAAAAATAACAACAACAATTATAATAATAAAAATAATAATAATAGGATAACAGGATAACATCCTGCTTCATCTTCATTTTTATCTTGGGTCACCTGATGCAGAAGAAAATCAAAGTAAAAGTAAAAATTAAAATTAAAATTAAAAAAATTAAAAAAATTAAAATTAAAATTAAAAAAAAAAGAAGAAGAATTTTTTTTTTTTTAATTAAAAAAAATCATGATAGTAAATCATGATGATAAAAAATGATAATAACAAAAAACAACAACAATTCTAATAATAAAAATAATAATAATAGGATAACAGGATAACATCTTGCTTCGTCAAATTTTTTATCTTGCGTCCCTGATGCAGAAGAAAATCAAAGTAAAAATTAAAATTAAAATTATAAAAATAAAAATAACAAAAATAAATCATGATAATAAATAGTGATAAAACAACAACAACAATAATAATGTTGTAATTGTACTCCAACACATTGATAATAATAATAATAATAATAATACATTTATTTATATAGCACTTCTCAAAACAGATGTTACAAAGTGCTTCACAAGACAATAAAAGCAGATAAATAAAGTAAAAGATATGGTAACTGCTAAAACAGAACATCACAAAACATATCAATAATAATAGAAGTGGTAAAATGGTAGGACAAGTTGATAAAACCAATATACAGTATATATACATAAATGTGTATAAATGTACACATGCATCCAGAAACGGATGTATACATACATATATTTATACCCAGTCTTCTCCTTATAGGAATGCTATCCTAAAAAAAATGTGTTTTCAAAATTGTTTTAAAAGTGGATACAGAGTTAGATGATCGTATAACTATCTATTCTATTTGTCTGACAGCTGTAGGTTACTGGTTACTCTGGAGACGTCACGTACTGATTATTCAGGCAAGATACAAAATATAATTGGGTAAACATGGTGCATTGCTATTTTAAGACACCGACATATGAAGTACTTAATCCTAGTCCATATGAACTTTAAAATATTCATGTAACCTATCGCTAATTCTGAAAGGGACCATTATATAGCTTGAGTACAGTTTACTGCTTACATCTTCTAAAAATGTTGTGAATATTTTTACACTTTGGTTTTGAAGGAAAACTTTTCTCCAGTTGGCTACTTGGTCAGTGTGGCATGTCATGTCCTTCTTTATGCACTCTCCACCTCTGTAAATAAATGATGATAATGAAGTTGAGCTTAGTGTTTTAGTTTTGAGCCTCAAAATGAGGATATTTTGGGAAGTAGAGTCTTTCTGGCAGGTTGCGCTTCCTTAAAGGGATATTCTGGGAGTATGTTTTTTTTTAAATGGTTGATATAGACATGGTTTCAGTAAGAGTCTGAATTAATGCACGTCACATGAGGGTGGGGAGGCGAGGGGATGCTCATCATCTGCCTATTATATGTGTATAATAGCCCATCTTCATAGGCTAGAGACAGACAAAAATAAATAAAGAAAGGAGTCTTGATATAATGTAGCTTATACGATAGATGAAACCCCCAACTGCAGCTCATTCTCAGCCTGCCTTCATACTGTCTCTTCTGCTTCTGATGTTTCTCGTCTAGCAAACACAAAGCAGCTTGGGGTAAGCCATTCTCTGAAACAATAGTCTATAATGGCTCCCTGTAGGCCTGTGATAACTAATTCCCTTTCAGATGGATGGACACTGTTCTGCAGAATGAGCGATAAATGGCTCCTCTGCACCAATCAGTGCACATTCATGGACAACGTACGGTACAGTCTGTGAATATGTGCGCTGTTTAGTGACGACAAACATCTAAACACCTATGTAAGCCAGTTTTGGTTTGGTCAAATACTGTAAACACAGCAGCAAAATGTCACATTTTGATACTGAATCCCACATCAAATGCTTTTGATATCATAGTGATGATACTCTGATCCATCTTGAAGTAGAAGGGATGGATGATAAGATCAAAGAGATACAGGTATCAGGAATTTAAATCAGTTTAATTTAAGGGCAGGGAAACAGGCTGTACTGCATGTGTCCACAGACAACATCATCCAACGATTCAAGACTCAGGAATAATCATTTAATTGCATTTATCTGCTATTCTTTTAAAAGCGCTGACATTGAATAAGTGGGCGTGGAGCACAGCGTGAGCACCTAAATACTACCCTCTTTTTTTAGTTTCATATCAGTTTGATTATCACATTTGTATTCTTGGTGCATGTTTGGCTTCAGAATGAATAGCACTGAATACCTGTTTTGTGTCTTTGTCCTATTTGATGTACTCATCAAGTATGAATAGCCCTCTGCATGAATATCTCCTTTAAACAATGGTCATGACAACCTCCATCCTACAATACAGTTCTAATTAGGAGGATCTCAAAATACTACTGATATTATTCCTGACAAGTATTCAATGCCTTCTGTGATGAAGACTGATACAGACAGGACTTATGAGCAAGAAGAAAAGACTGCAGTGACAAGATGAGCCCCAGTGACCTTATCAGAACACGAACGTACAGATGTCGAGAGAAAAATTGAGTCTGACATTCGTCACACGCTTTTTTTTTTACCACTGTCTTGGAAATAAAGTCATAATACTGAACAAAGGAGAAGCCCAAATATTCCAATTTAATCTAATTTGATTAAATCTAAGCAATAAGATATATGGTAATACCCAAATGTTGAGTAGATGGATATGGAAAAATAGCTATTAGTTGATCAGTAGACATGTAGAAAGTTCTTTATTCACTATAGTGTCTTAAATTAATCTTTTCGTCTGAGGCAGTGAATGAGTATTTTGTGATGAAGTGCTGACATTGGAGGTTTAGTTGTATATTGATACCTGTCTTATCTACATTTACATTCATATGTTTCCATAACTGCTTTCAATCGCCTCTAAAAAGATACCAGTCTATAAATGAATCAATTATTATGTAATTTTTATTCTTATATATTGTACCTGTCTTATTCTATTTTAACTTGTGTTTATTTTCTATTCTCTTGGGTTTTTAATGACTGATGATGATTTTAATTGTATATAAATGTACTTTTTTAAGGTGTTTCTTTTGCGCTTTGTCTTATGCTTTTGATTATTTATGTAAAGCGCTTTGAATTGCCTGCTGAAATATGCTATATAAATAAAATTGCCTTGCCTATAATTAACATCTTGCGTAAAACACAACATGAATGCATTGCATTCTGCTCTATTGAGTCTACCGTCATAGAAATGTATCCCTCTGTGATCGATCGACTGATCATTTTTGAGCTAAGTGTAAATCTTATTATTGTCTATATATGTTTTATCTGTGGAAATAAGAAAAAAGTACTCCATCGAACATCAAGGTAAGCCCTGAATCTCAACATGCAATGCAAGCACTGTATAGATTAAACATGTTTTAGCAGTGGATCTTTCATTTGAATATGGCCCTGAAACGTGATTAATCCCAACTGCATAAAATGACAATAATTCTGTAGGCTGTCATTAACATTGTCTACTGCATCACCTTGAATCCCCTTGCCAAACTAATCACACTACAGAGAATGTATGGAATATTTCATGAAAAATATGCAAAGTGGAAAATGAGTCTTTCATTTCACTGAGAAGATCCTTTTTTTTATATATATATCTGTGACATCCAAGGTGTCCTTTACCTCATTGCAACAGAATTTTGTGTAGTTAACGCAGTCTGAAATGCACGTGACATATTAATCTGTATTATTTGGTTTCATAAATAGCTAGAAGTTGCTGTACGGTTTAGCATGGTAATTTGAGAGATGCCAGTTCTGTCATGATTTAGCTAAACACTCATTGCCGTGGTGTTTTTGCACTGTGAATTCCAGCTCAGTGTTTAACTGAAGTTTGTTCTGCTGTGCAGTTTATTGCAGTTCATTCTAACTACTCAGTTCTCTATACATATCACTCATGTTTAAAAAAAAAAAAACTTTTGGCAAACAGCTCATTGCCTCAGGGAAGCCCAGTCTCTAACTATCATCTTCATAAAACAGTGGTAATCTGTTTTAATACACAACAAAGTACAGCAGCAGTTGAAGTCAAGCAGCACTTCTGTGTCCTGCTGTATTGTCAATTTCACACATGGGCTGCCAGTCAAGAGCGAAAGTAGTGCTCATAATCCACGGACAGATTTATGAATAACTTCACACATAATGAGCTTGATCCAGTGTAATCCATTTTCCCACCACCAACCATTACAATATTACTACTAATAATAAATGTAATTATATAGCACTTTTTAAAAACAGAATAAGAAATTGCCAACAGAACAAAGCAATCAAAAGACAGGAGACAATGAGGTTATGAATACAAAAACAATAAAAGTAATTTAAAAATAAATGGACAATAGAAATAACCTTGTATACAGCTCTTTTAATCACAGTAACAAACAAATGTCTCGTATATTTTCTCTTAATTTTCTTTTGCGAGAAGAAATAATAGAAGTCAACTCCAGATGCACCAAACGTTCATAGCCATCCATCTCTGCTCTTACCCAGGTGGGCTGAATGATGAAATTGGAGATGTGTGGCCGATTTGTTTATTATTAGCATAGGTAACGCCCCCTAAAAACTATATAATGACAAGTGTTAGCATAGGTAACGCCCCTAAACACCATATAAGGACAGGTGTTAGCATAGGTAATGCCCCCTAAAAACTATATAATGACAAGTGTTAGCATAGGTAACACCCCTAAACACTATATAAGGACAGGTGTTATGCCGAGTGCAAATACTCAAGAATTGGAGAGATACCGCTAAATAAGTCCGTAAGAAGAGTTTCAGTAGATAGATAGATTGAAAGATAGATAGATAGATAGATTGATAGATAGAGGGTTGTATTGTCTTAATTGGGATCAATGGATCAATAGTATTTCTTTAGCCCATGAATTTAATAATCCAATCATTATAGATACCCTCAAACATATAATATTCTAAATTTGATCATTCATGCATTTTTTTATGTTCCTCAAATTTAAAACTTATGTTTCTTGCGCTTGTGTGAAAACAAGATATCTTGGTAAGAGTGCTCTCGACCACTCGTAAAATTTTCGCTTAACTAAGAGAAGAGCAGAAATAAGAAAACATTGATGAATCCCATCAATCAATGTGTACTAACAAGGTAAGAACAAATAGTGGAGACGAACAAAAACAGGAGGAAATCTTTTCTTAAAGAGCTTCCTGCATGAGGCCCAATGTCACAGTGATGCAGTGGGCATCAAGGGTTTTTGAAGTAATCCAGGCCTTCGGACACAAAATGTAAGTGTCTGACAGAAGGCCACTACACAAGAAATTAATTCATTCTTGTTGCATGTTATTGACGAAGGTCTGTGTTTGAATTTTATTCAGATCGCTGAAAAACCGAAACCCACAATACCACTCTCAGTGCCCATATTTGAAATATGCAGCTCCATTGAGCCTGGGCACTGGACCGGGACTCCTAAGATGTAATCATTGAAAAAGCTTTGAAACCCTTTTTTTCCTCTTATACCCTCCCTCTAATGAAAAGAGATTTGGCCTCCGTCAGTGAGTTGGTTATATTCCCCTAACTGAGCTGTTCAGCGGACAGTGATAGAGGTAGTTGGATTTCCTGTGCTGCTTTTTGTGAAATAAAACAAGTGAAAGGCATAACACATTCCCTTTTAGCATGTACAATTAAACTGTAAATTTACTGTCTGTCTGCATGCACAATTACAACCTGAGTGATTCTAAACCTGTCTTAAATGTGACAATTCAACTTCAAACTTACAAGACTTGTGACTTGCCAAATATATCCAGGGTTATAACACCAGAGCTCGACACCAGAGTTGGCAGAAAATGAACTGTGAGGGGAGTGCAAGAAGAGTAATGAGATTAAATTACGCTTTTTTTTTTCTTCCATTTTTGTTCTTCTTAATCATGTTTTTTCTATGTTTCCTTCCCAACAATCTTCGAGTCTTGTCGGGACTTTTACAGGGCTGATTATGTGGCACGAAGCAGGTGCTCCGTTGCCAAGATGTCCACTGACAATTGTTGCTGTTCTTCATAGCTCATTTCCCATGGAGAAGTGAGAGGAATTGCACACTGGCTCCATGTTATTAATAGTACCGCCTGGTATGGAAATGAGACACTAATTGAACCAAGATGCGTCGTTTTTATTCTGGTTTGATTATCAAATGAATGACATTTTTAAAACATTGTATCAGAGTTATTAGTTTTAATATGAACACATTTCAACCACATTCTTCCATTTTTCACTTGATTAAAGAGAACGAATATAATGTGATAAGTTCTTCATTATTCTTTGTGCATTTGACAAGCTGATCTTGCATTGAACCAGTTGCATGTTTGTTTGTCATTGTCGCTCTAACAGCAGAATACAATTACATTTGGTTAGTCATATATGGGACTAACAACAATTTAAATTGTTTACACATTATTATGAAACAATTTTTCAAATTTTTCAAAGCAATCCATTACGTGTGTGCCTATTTCAAGTATTTTAAATGTAACAATTAGATTTAGCATTTAATTACATTACAAATAATTATTTCTGGAAGAAAAGCTAGCTATAAACAAATATGATGTCATATCATGTGAAAGAGTAGCTTTAAAAATCCAGACTGCTTTTGCCGCTACAGTAACCGTGTCGAAATGAGGATGTTAAATCAGAGTATGCACCGCTGTACAGTCAGCGCCTCATATTTGTAAACAACATGCCGTCTGTCATGTCGGAAGTGAGGATGATTGGGTTTGAGAGTTGAGGGAGAAATAAAACATCATGACTCGATGACGAGGCGTCTCATTTCTCAAGCAGGGAGCTGATGATAACCTGTCGTTCTTCTGGTCTGCTACACTCGCACACTAACTGGCTGCTGGGACCGGCTTCTTCCTGACAAGCTCCTGTCTTCTCTGCCCTTTCATCTCCTCGCTCCACAAAAGAGAGTTTAGAAGTCTTTTTATCTATGCCTGGGGGTACAGTTCCTTGTCTGCCAAGAGAGGAATTCAACCAATTAAGCCTGTGGTACTATGCTTATGAACCATGCATCACAGGAAGGGCTCTAAACGCTTTTCACTATTTCACTCTGCATAATTGGCGAACCTGTTTTTAAACTCACGGAAACCTTAAATAGTCAAATTGAACACAACCTGTTGTTTCACTGTATGTTAATGTGGATCTTGTTTTTTTAACTTCATGATTATAGTCATATAAGTCATATGGTCAATAAGTAATAGGCTAAGACTAGGGCTGTCAAACGATTAAAATATCTAATCGTGATTATTCGCATGATTGTACAGAGTTAATCGCCATTAATCGCAAATTAATCGCACATTTTGTATCTTTTCAAAATGTACCTTAAAAGGAGATTTGTCAAGTATTTAATACTCTATGGTTGCTTTATGCAAATGTATGTATATTACTCGAAATCAATTAACAACACAAAACAATGACAAATATTGTTCAGAAACCCTCACAGTTACTGCATTAAGCATGAAAGATATGCTCAAATCATAACATTGCAAACTCAAGCCCAACAGGCAACAACAGCTGTCAGTGTGTCAGTGTGCTGACTTGACTATGACTTGCCTCAAACTGCATGTGATTATCATAAAGTGGGCATGTCTGTAAAGGGGAGACTCGTGGGTACCCATAGAACCCATTTTCATTCACATATCTTAAGGTCAGAGGTCAAGGGACCCCTTTAAAAATGTCCATGACAGTTTTTCCTCGCCAAAATTTAGCATAAGTTTGGAGCGCTATTTAGTCTCCTTCGTGACAAGCTAGTATGACATGGTACCAATGGATTCATTAGGTTTTCTAGTTTCATATGATACCAATATCATCACTCTAACTTTAAAACTGAGCTCGCTACAACCTGATCGCAAGTTGGGTTAATGCATTAATGAAATTAGTGGCGTTATTATCGCCTTAACTTTGACAACCCTAGCTAAGACATATTTCTCTCTTGCCTGACTTTATTAAACAGGCTGACAGGTGTATCATTACATTAATCCATATTAATACATCTTGCTAACATGGACATCATGGTGGGCCAGCCGTCTATAGGCATGCATGTAACCCTGATGTCCTTGATCCCAGCACTTCATATTTTTCCTGTTACTCTAATAACTATACAACGAAGGTGCAATGCAATATAAATAAAATCTTGCTTTAAGTAACATTTTAAAAGCTTTAAATATTCCTCTTCGGGATGGTACTTGAAATGCTCTGAACTCCCTCCACCCCATTCTCTCTCTTGTATTCACTCCTTGTATATTGCATTTGCAAAGCACATAGCCGTGCTCCGAAGAGATACCCAGCATGGATGCATTACTGAGAGACTGTCGGTGAGCAATTGCTGATCTTGGGGAGTGATAAAGAGAGCCGGGCTGTCTGGAACCTGAAAAAAGAGACTGGAGAGAGCCATGGAGCATATAGACCAGGAAGGTCACCAGCTGCCAAAGAAGGGCCAGACCATCTCCTGAATGCCCTCGGCTTCTCCTCTATTTACTGACACTTGCGACACTGGGAACCCGCTGTGGAGGAGCATATCTTTAGAAAATACAAAGTATGTTTAGGACAAAGAAAACTGCAGACTCACAACACCTCCTCACGGACAGCAAAAACAGAATCTACATAAACACAAGACTGATTCGAAATCACGACACAGTGATCTTGGCCTTTACACATCGGCGCTGCAAGTGGATTGATTAGAAGATATGCAAACGCGATAATCCGCTGGACATCCTCACTATCTCTACCTTTGCATATGGTCATTTTAAGGACGCGCTTATCTCTGCCTCCAGAATTTGCCATGCGAATAGATTTATTTCCATTTGCATTTGTTTGGGGATGCACGCTTTAAAGTCACATTTACTGAAATACGCTTAGGGTGCTTTACAACTTTTTGTCAGTTTCATAAATCCTTATTTTCAAAAGGATTTAACATTCTCTGTCATCTCATTTCCTTGTGATTTAACAATTGGATCTGGTTTTGGATCTCTTTTCTTGTTCTAGCTACCAGATTTTCAGCAGCGTTTAGTCATTTATTTATCTGCAGGCTTCCCCCAATCACATTTCTAGGCAGGTGCATGGCTGCCCTCCACAAATTACGTCCAGGATAATTTCATATTGATTAATGCAGATGCGTTCCTCTTGGCTCTCATACCCTACCTGCAGTCTATTTGGTATAAATTACTGGAGCCATTTTGCTGCACAAAGCCAGCCCTCTCCAATAAGGTGCTGGCTCATGTGTCGACTGGGGCCCCCAAACTACCCCTCTGCCTGCAGGAACCACTAAAGCTTTTAATTGCCTTCTGTGCAAATGGTCCTTATGCACTTGATAAAGTATCTGGAAAGTCAGGCACGGGTTGGTAGAGGCTTAGGGGAGTCTGTGCACTTGCAGTATGTGAGATAGAAAGTGTGTGTGAGAGATAGGGAGAGAGAGAAAAAGAGAGAGTGATACGAGTAAATAGACAGTGAGACTTAGTGGGGGCTGGTTGGTGAATCCTATCCATGATATTACAACCGTTATGAGTACGGTGTTAAAGTTACCCTTTATGAGTCGCCACTCAGCAAAATACTTGAATAGCCCAGCCAGTGGCCCACAGGATTATTTCCTTCTGTGTACATTCGCTACAGTAGAGTGGCTGATAACCCTGGGTAAAGCGATAAACAATCAAAGTGCGGCTTCAGTGGAAATGATTGCATTCTGTACCCTGCCCCAGAGATGGGGGCCATTATTAACGTGGGTCCTGTCCTGACAATGCTATTTTCTGGAAGGTAATTGCAGATTCAGATCTCTGAGAGGGCCTGACTGAGAGTAAATGCCACCTCTTTAATTATGGTCTCCTCCACGTCTCCTCTATTGAGCCGCGGAGATGTCTATCGCTCCACGGGATCCTGGGGAAAATGACTCTAATGGGAAATGACCAGTGTCTGGGAAGCCGGCTCAGATTAGAAGCGACGTTTCTAATTGATGGCTAAAGAAATCCCT
Source organism: Sebastes umbrosus (assembly GCF_015220745.1). Classification (NCBI taxonomy): domain Eukaryota; kingdom Metazoa; phylum Chordata; class Actinopteri; order Perciformes; family Sebastidae; genus Sebastes; species Sebastes umbrosus. The sequence goes on from NC_051281.1 coordinate 9,275,936, forward strand.
GGCTGGATGACTGGGAAAAGTCACTTTGGAGCAAATGTAATTGGAGTGATTGGAGTTCTAACAAGAATCAGTGGATAATCTCTCCTGATTTAAGCTTGTGCTAACGCAGACAACACGCTCAACAAGCCGCGGCACAGCACAGACTATTGTAGAAATTCACAGAGTTTGACACCCCTTAGTTTGTGCCGTATAGGGTCAAGAGGACATTTTACATTGTATTGTACTCTATTTAAAGGTGACATGCTATATCAGGACACATGAAGGTGGACCATCTCAAACCAAAGTAGAACATTCTGCATGTCTTCCTCATTTAGTGTTTGAGGGGTTTTAAAGGAGATTTATCATGAACCTGTGGCCATTTAGGTGGTTGGTAGTGAAATGTCTTGTTCCTGTTGATAATTTGTACGAAGATAGTGTTCTGAGCTGTAATAAAACATTTTTGTAGGCATAAATTATGTCTATCGTCTGCCTCAGTGAGGGCTTCTCCTGTGGTTCTCTGCTGTATATATATTGCAATACTGTTGGAGACACTGTCACCTAATTTGCTACATATTTTAGTAGTATATTTTGATTCTATTTATGTCGTCACTTTTTTTTCCTACAACTTATTGTCCCTTTATCTTATTGTCTTTCCATCTTATAAATGTAATTATATCTAATTATGTCATTTTATCTAGTCTTTTATTGCTTAGCTGTCCCGTTCTCTCATTCTATACATTTCATTGTACCGTTGACCCTGCGAAACATATATGACAAATAAAACTGAAACTGAACTGAAACTGCTTAGCATTGATGTAAAACAGTCACAGAAGGAAACACACATTATAAAAAGGCCATCTCTCCTCAGTCACAGTAGATCAGACGGACCACAAGGCATGAAATCTCTATCTGTTGTGTGAGTTAACATCATGCAATGTATTTGTACTGCAGCACTGAGATACAACGGAGTCTCACACAATTTCAGACTTTAGTGATTATAATATGTATATTTATTAGTTAATGTATCCTACAAACTTTATAAGACAAATGTCAAATTTGTCAGTTTTTGTAAATTGTTATTATTTCTTCATCTGTAATTTAATTTGACACCATGTCAAAGTGTCTGCAAATTACTGTACTGAATCAACTTTGAAGGATTTTACAATTCTACAATTCGTGAAATAGTCACTAAATGTAATGTATTGATTCGTGTACATAGACACAAATTTCCCTTTTTTTTCGTGATGGTCAGCACAAAATCAATTCTTATGTAATCCATGTAATCGTGAACCAAGAAGCATAAAGAGCGGAGAACTCCACATAAGCAGGAGATCGAGGTGGTTCGATGGGTCAAAAAACACCAGACTTTCGCCCAGGAGACCGCTGTTCGTGTCCCGTGTGAAACCAAAAGTCGACATTGATTTGTCACATAACTTATATTCTTAAGTTAGGGCACTTCTGAAGTTATTTTAACCCAAACCACAATCTTTTCCTAAACCTAACTAAGTTGTTTTTGTCATGTAACTTCCGTACTTAAGTTACATCACATTCGGTTTTATTTTAACCCAAACCACGATCTTTTCCTAAACCTAACCAAATAGTTTTATTTTCAAAAAAGACTGGAGTGGAAATTGACATGTGCGTCACGTGTTGCTGGACATTCATAGGAAAATGCATAAAAAATACTTTGCTGAAGGTAAAAAAAAGAGACATTTGTGTCTATGTACACAAATCAAATAGATAAAATTTTGTGAGTATTTCACAAACTGCCGTGACACTGTGTTGAATATTAAGCACCATTACATTACAAATGAAAATACAAGTCGGAAGGAAAACCTGGATAATTCTGAACCAAAACACCAAAAGAGCATTTTATTCATGTATTTATATCTGCAGTAACACCTTGTGCATCGACTGTGTCACTAGACCTTTAAGACTGTCTGCAGCCTGCTGCTTTGTGGATGTTCACCAGCTCTTGAATCCATCACTGCTTTCTGTCAGCGGTAACAAATTTGCTGCTCTTTTCCGACTGTCCGGTCATTAGTTGACATTCTGGTGCAGGGCAACAGGATCTCTGAGGTTCTCCAACTGCTGCGAAATGTTGAAATGACAAAATAATAACAACATCTGTCTTGTGTCCAGCGGTATTGACATAACATTACAGGTACCAAATTGTTTGTGTTGTGAAGTGTGTCTCGAAGATACCTCAAGCTTATATGACTCCGAAAGCTCCAGACTGTGTCAGGGTTTCCAGGAGCTGATGGCTGACGGTTGACTGGCAGACGGATATGTAACGGCGTAACTGGATTCGACAGTATGCAGACAAAAGCATTGCATTTGTTTCTATTTTATATGCATGAATACAAGTGTGTGTGTGTGTGAGTGTGTGTATGTATTGTTTTTGTATTTTAATAAAGTGCCTTTAAGGTGACACTTATCATACTATAATATTATAAAACCAGCAATACACGAAAAATGTTGCTGTCAACCAACTTGTGGAGCTAGCATTAGCTTGTTAGCTGCAGCTGATAAAATCTGCCAGTGATAGTTGTCATTGCAGCCGATAAAATCGTTGGTCACCAGCTAGAAATGATTGCCTGCTTTTGCCAACATCTGCCTGAAATCCAGGAGCCATTGTTTAAAATATAATTAAGAATTTCAAATGGTATAGTAAGAAAGGGGGTTTTGGCTTTGCAAATGGTCAATTGTCACAGTACCAAAGCAGGAAAAAACATTTATGCTGCACAAAATACTGTATCAAAATATGCTCCTGGATAATTTGCCGCTTTAGGCATCTAAAAACTATTCAAATAAAGCAAAACAAAATCACTATTTGGTTGAGCTGGTGATGATAACCCACTGGCATATGGGTTGCAAGTAGACATTACCTAATTTTAAGGGGTCACAAGCCAAAAAGGTTGGGCTCAGTCCGGAGGAAGTTTGGCTCAATAACATCCTGTGCTGTTCCTTTAGCACAGAGCATCCGTATTAGTAAACATGCTGTTTGCATTTTACTGACGTCACCAGGATTTCTGAAGGTTTAAAGATTTTAAAAGTTACACCTCACTGCCATTTGTAGATGTGAAAGCATATGTTGCCGAGTGTAGCTTTAGTCGGAGGACCCTGCCCCTCAGTGCAAAGGCTTCATTCACTTCCAGAACTGAAACATGTGAACTCCCTCTCATATATATATATATATATATATATTTTGAAATTATTCCCATTTCTACCTGCTCTCAAAGGTCAACATTCACGTCTTATTCAATGAGTATTTACTGACCTTGTCACCTACTTTGTATTGTGTGTGGACAAATGAATTAAGATTCAAGGGCCTCGGTAATGGAAAAGTGTTTTAATTTCCCCCTGACATTAAGGTGTTTGTGCCTCATAGGCATTTGGTGGCACATTACTCGGCGCCTGCTCTCTGGCTGTGCCATTGCCCCTCATGTTCCACTTAAACACTTCAATCACGGCGAAAGATCAAAGGAGCTGTTAAACTAATCAAGTGGAGACACAAGAGATGAAACTCCCCCTGTATTCAGTGTTTTTCCTATTAGCGCTCTCTCTCCCTCTTGCTCCCCTCCTATAACCCTATTAACCAACACTGTAAATCCAAGTAGGAGCTTTGCCGGCTCAATTGTCTGCAACATATACAGAGCAAACAATGATCCTAAACAAATGGGCGTGTATTCGCTACGAGCTGCATTATTGAACAAGGAGCGAGAATCGTCTTGGGACTCTGCAGTGCTTAACGATAGGGAACAACAATTTCACCATCATCCTCGGCACCAGGCTCGTATAGCATCACATAGGACGTACTTTGGTGACAGCTCCATTAAAACAGGATGTGTTTAATTCTGCAACAAGCAGTAGTTACATCCGCAGTTGCATCAGATCAAAAGAATGTACTTTCTAGTATTATTAAATTGTAATGACACAAATAAAGCTAAAGGCAATAATGAGCAAAACCAAATGAACATATCTGACAGTAATATATTCATAGGATTCTGACCTGTATCTCCTCACAGACAGCAAGCTTTAAGAAGTGAGAGATTTCCTTCTGTAAAATAACCTACTGTAAAAAAAAAGACAAGACCCAAACTGAATTTAAAGCTGTGTGTGGTTTCATAATAAAACACTTTGAGGTTGAAGGACAGTCTGTCGCAGTCCTTAAAGAGTCCATACTCCAGCTTAATAACACCCCGGCACAGACCCTCTGCCACTTTTCACTAGCTCTCAAAAGGCTGCCATATTGGATAATAACTTGTTATCAAGCAGCTGAAAGAGAGGTAGGTTTTTGAGAGAAAAGGTCAGGGGGTGAGCTCCCTTTTATTTTCTCCCCGAAGAAAACAATCTCAGAGATCTAACACATCTTATTTTGCTGTTAATTCAAAAAAAAAAAAAGTTTAGTAGAGGTTTTAAGAGACACAAAACAAAACATGCAACCATTTGCAACAATAATACAAGCATATAATGATGCGGAGTGTTATATGCTGCAGTTAATAAAGCAGGGGCTATGCTTTGTATATATCATCGTTGCTGCAGGCCATTGCTCGGGTGCACAGGAGCACATGATGACATCTTTGAACATTGCACTCTTTTTTGAGAGCTTCATCAAGCTTAGATTTATCATTTGTTTCAAGTGTGACCTATATACTGATATCGTGTGCCTGTGTTCAAATTCATTTTGGTTTAATGTGGAAATGTAATGTACTGGAAAAAGGGGTTAATTTGGCAGGTCTTTACATTTCAATCACTAATTAAGTGGTTTCATTTAGGTGCCTAAATAAAGCAATATATGCGATTGCAGAAATAAACATGTGCAGCAGAACTGAAATGAAGCAATTAATGGCGAAAGACAGAAACTCATTAGTTTAATGGGGAAATTACAAAAGAGAGTGGTGCCTAGGGTGTTTTTATGCCATTGTCCGTTTGTTTGTTTTTTACCCATGATAAATGTGGCTGCATTAATAATATGACCATATTTCTTCTTTGTGTTTTTAGCAAGTTCCTTAACTCTGTAATCATAATTGCAACATTTGTTCTAATATTGAATGGTGTCTGGATGAGATAAATTCATTCATGAAATAATTAACTAAATGCTGCATTTCCAACTTTCAGGAAACAGCTTGCAGGACGCTGTGTTCCATCCAAAGATAGAGAAGACTGAGAACAACAATTAAAAGCAACAAAAAAGTACATAGCAGAAGGAGAAGTTTGGATCTGATTACAGAGGAGGGAAAGTAGCTCCTGACAAGGCACATAAACTCTTTGGAGCCCTGCTTGTAGTCTCCTACTACCAGTCCTTTCACAGGGAAGTTAATGATGCTGGCAAGAAGATGAATCACCTCAGACAGCACACAGAGCAGCTCTGACAAGTGAGCACCGGCGAGTCTGACACCTGCAAGTACCAGAAGAAAGACTAATAGTCATGTCAGCTGCTACCTGTAGGAGTTGAGCTATGTCTGTCTGTGCTGAAAGAAACTGTCCCTCTGATTGTAGGTGAAAAGCAGCCGGAGGGACACGGCTGGCTGGACTGCAACGCAACATGAAGTCGTGTAGGCCGACCAGAAGAAGTGTCGGGTGACTTTTATGACAGATTTCAAAACTTGTTTTAGGGAAAGTATTTGTGTCCTGTATGATCCACTGGGCATTTTTACTTAAAAGACCAATGTGTAATATATTTACAACATGCTAAATTGAAATACTGGCTTCTCCGACCACAAAGCTACAGCCAGTGTGTTCTCCTTTGACATTTCCGTTCCGGTTCGGAACGTCTGTTTTTGTTTTTGCCTGTGTGATCCCGTTCACTGAGTTACTTAGTTAGGTTGAGGCAACACAACTACTTAGTTAGGTTTAGGTAACAAAACTACTTATGTGTAGGCAAAAACACTACTTAGTTAGGCTGAGGCAACAAAACTACTTATGTGTAGGCAACAACACTACTTAGTTAGGTTGAGGCAACAAAACTACTTAGGTGTAGGCAACAAAACTACTTAGTTAGGCTGAGGCAACAAAACTACTTATGTGTAGGCAACAACACTACTTAGTTAGGCTGAGGCAACAAAACTACTTATGTGTAGGCAACAACACTACTTAGTTAGGTTGAGGCAACAAAACTACTTAGGTGTAGGCAACAAAACTATTTATGTGTAGGCAACAACACTACTTAGTTAGGTTTAAACAACAAAACTACTTAGTTAAGTTTAGGCAACAAAACTACTTAGTTAGGTTAAGGAAAATATCGTAGTTTGATTTGAATTAACACCGGAGGTGGCCTAACTTAAGTACGTAAGTTACGTGACAAATAAATCAACATTTACTTCTGGTTTCACACGGGACACGAACACCAGTGAAAGTCCGTTATTTCTAGACCCACCCATCCACCACGACCGACTCCACACGGCATCTGCCACTCTTTATATTTCCTCGTTCACACTTACATGAATTACATACAAATTGATTTCATGGGATATATATACGAATTACGGTGCATTATTTTTCATAGTTGCTTTGTTCATTTCTCATCTTTCAGTATAATGTAGACAGATCAGTAAACATGCTGTAGTTTATCTTCTTCAACCAAACCATCCCACATTCCAAGCAAATGTACAGCACACTTTATTACACATTACAGAGATTTCTAGAGATTCAGTGTAGTGGAGATTACTGAAGATAGAGATTTCTTTCTTAGCATACCAAGTATGTCGGGCTGAATATTATGGAAATGTACATACAATGATGCAAAAGAGAGCTGCAGCATTTCCATTGCATGTAATCATGCAGGTATAAATATCATGGCATCTTGGATTTTAATGTTTCAGTCAGTGTAAGCATCATATGGATTCAGTGGAGTGTTGAATGAACCACATAGGCCTACAAAATAAGCAATCATAGGTGTAAAAATGTGTATTTCGAACTTTACTTTAACAGAATTAACTGACTCCTTTTACTTTAGTACTTTCATGAAGTTATTGTTTATATAAAAATGCAGATTAATACAGGTTTAAAATAAATACACTTGCTGTTGATTGTGTTAAAGTCACACAGGAACTTGCAACCACTCGAGGCTAAAAAGAAGATGTAACAACTCCGGCAACGAGACTCCAGAAACTAACACACATTGTGGTAAATCTTTTGAGTTAGTTGTGGCACTGTCAAACTAGACAATCACTCTGAACTCTCTACTCTTTTACTTTACTCTACTCTCCTTATTATTTTCTGTCAACATATTCCAAATTGTCACCTTCTGACGCTTTGTCAGACACATGCTTAATGTTTTTAATTAAACAACAACACTTAGTTAGGTTTAGGAAAAAACAAGGTAACACTTCATTTTACAGGTTAAATTAAGTGTTATCCAATTCTCTTCAATGTAATTTAATGTATAATAATATTTTTTAAAACCTGTATGAGACTGCTGGAGTTTCTTGCTCTGCTTGATTTCATTTTTTAGGTTTGTGAGGTTTAGGTTGTCTCTTCTCAGTAATTTAATTGCAGTCATGCTTACAGAACTATTTTAGTATTACTGATAAGAATAATGGCTAGATCTTTTAAATGAGACCCAAGTTTTAACAAACAGAAATGATCCTCTGCTCTCCCACACAGGTGTTTTCAGTTATGGCTGACCTGTGCTCAGGTTGAAGGAGGTGGAGCTGTGCTCAGGATTACATGAGGTCACTGGACTCCACATGAGAATAAGAATGATAAAGGTGTAATGAATGTTGAAATAAATATGTTTGATATAATGCTATATTTTAGTCAAGATAAGATTGAATGCTGTACATCATAAAACTATTTTAAATTTTTGGAAAATTCCATATTCATAAAAAACAATGGTCAGGAACCAAGTCAACTTTCCTGCACTTTATTAAGACCTTTAATATGATGCATATAACACAAACTCTGGTATTATGAAATGTAAATGTAATTATTTTTGTTTTGTCTTCTTTGTTGTTGTTTTTTATTGTCTATATATATACTTGTACTTCTACATATGAACGTGTGTACAATAAAGAAAGTAAACAAAAAAAATTAAATGTCCAATGTTAAGATACTGGAGACCAGGGCACACCTGAAACATAATACAAAAATCTGTAGCCTACATACTGTACATGTTGTGTTGCTATGCTGTGTTATATCTATAGGAAATCTACATTTCTTGATGAAAATATAAAGACACGATGCAAAAGCAAAAAAAAAAAAAGAATGATAAAGATCTAAACTTTCCCTCCCTAACAGGTGCAACAAATGAGTCGAGGAAATGTCAATCAAGCAGTCTGTTCTCGCCCACACAGTCCTAAGAAGAGGTCTAATCAACCAGCAGAACTGAAATCACCTGTGTAGGTTTACCAGGGCTGTGCAGGTCCTGTAAAATAAAATAAAATAAAATAAAATAAAATAAAATAAAATAAAATAAAATAAAATAAAATAAAATAAAATAAAATAAAATAAAATAAAATAAAATAAAATAAAATAAAATAAAATAAAATAAAATAAAATAAAATAAAATAAAATAAAATAAAATAAAATAAAATAAAATAAAATAAAATAAAAATATTAGTACAAGTCATGAGATAAACAGATGTAGAGATAAGACATATCTCTGTCATATACATAGACATTTTAATAACAGACACTTAAGCGGTTAAACTGTAACTGTTTTTGACAATGCAAAAAAAGGTTAGTAATGGTTACAAAGATCAGTGCAATAATGCAGTATAACAATAATACATATAAAGAGAGTAATTATAAAAGTTAAAGAAGGTCATCACAGGTCATAATGAGTAGTGCTGTGTGTGTGTCTCATCTAAAATCAAAGGGTAGTGAAAGGAGCTTTTTGCAGCTGACCCTGCATGTATTTACTTGTAGAGGCTAAGCCAGTAAATCTCCCAGATCCAGGTTCAAATACTGCATATTCATATTGCTCAAGGTTAAAATAATGTATATGTTGAAAATAATGAAAAAAGGTTTTCTTCATTTTTATACTTTGTTTTTCAAATGAAAAATCAAACACTAAATCTCTTCAGTTATTTACACGTCAATTTATCCATTGAGCAAAGCATAATCTTTTCAATATCAATGAAACTGAGGGAACTGATCCAACTGTATGAACTATTTCAACTGATATAAAAATATGTACACATAAAATGTGAAATGTATAGGTATAGCATTGATAATACCATTCTACAGTTAATATGATAATATAAATAATAGTGTATTCATGACTCAGAGTAATGCCATAAACTGAACCTTTATGAAAGTCCAATTTTATAATTAGTATTAAAACAAAACTGAAACCTTTGTGCAAAAGTAAAATTAAACAGAAATCCGGTCATTTTAAATTAATTCAATTACAACTGAACATCAGATTATTCTCACAGCCAACTCCCTCCGTCATAACCAGGAAACATCCGTCAGAAACGCCTTGCTTGCTCTGTAGTTGAGTTATATTATATTATATGATTATATTCTTGGTTTTGGAGGGTTTGATAATCCATTCATAGTGCCTAATTTATTATGACAAACTGATCACATGCAGAATGAGACAGAGGGTTAGTTTCCCTGGTGCATTTCCTGCTTCATTGCATGACCTAACCACTCTTGTGACTCGACCCCTGCCTGCACAACTGTTTCCCATTTGCTCGATTCCCACGACTAAAGAGGCAACATTTTCTGGAGAACTTTTGTCGAGTCATCTTAGTACACTCAGGTGCATTTTAAGCTTATCAGCCTTCTCGCTCTGCCTGTTTTTACTTCCAAGCTCTTAGAGGTATTATCACACACACGCTCGTATCTACAATTAGCAGATAAGGAGAACTGGACGGATTCAGTGGTGGCAAATTTTACTAAAATTGTTGTTTAATGTGTGCATAACAAGAGTGACTGGACACACACACGCACATATGCTGGGTTTGACAACTCACACTGACATTATTTTAAATAGAAACACATTTTTGCATCAATGGCAGCATTTCTCCTCTGTTTCCAGCCCGTTCGCTCAAAAAGGCGTTTGAATACCACGATAATGCGCAAGGCATTTAGCATACAATACGAATGCTTTTCTTGCATTTAGCGTGTCATTTGTACGCCATGTAGTCGGTACTGGCACATCCACCTAAATATGCTATGCTCAGAGATAGAATAAAAAAGTGAGAAAGACTGCAATTGACGGGTGGGAGGATGGGGAGGGGGATGGATCTAACAAACACACATCTTTTAACCAGGGTACCGGTGTTTTGTTCTGTTTTCTAAGTTACGTTTTAGGGCACTTTCCCAAGCCATAGTCTGTTTCGCTAGTCCAGTGAAAATGATACTTTTGGTTTGCTTTCTATTTAGTCTGGTTCGGTTTCATAGTGCACAAATTAAAGCAAACCAAATAAAAAACAAATCGTTGAAGGGGCAAATTTATTGTTTTCGTCTCGAGAGCTATCACTTCTATGCAAGGTATCGCAGACTTCGATGCTGTCAAAGTTTTTTCACTTTGACTCTGCACTGATCTACTGCACGAATCCCTTCTCCTCCAGTTTATGACTTTGTAAACGTCACTGTTTTTGTAGACTTTATATATCACATTCTGTGTGCTCTTTGGCCCAGATGTCAAGCAAACATTGGATTTCTGCAGAAGTCAGTCCTCTCCCACTCATGTTAACCTGTCGTTTACCTGTGTCTAGCTCAACGGACTAAATGTTGGCTTGTGAAAGCACCCATAGTGACGTTTGTTACGTATTTTACTTAGTTTAGATACTTATTTTAAGCCCAACCATGATGTTTTTTCTAAACCTAACTAAGTGGTTTTGTTGCCTAAACCTAACTGCAGACGTTGCGTGGCATACAAATGACACGTGAAAAGCCTAAAATGCGTCCTCATGACATGCGGAATATCCGTGTAGATCGTGCTGTGAGACAAGGTTGCTTTTTCTGTGGCTTACTAATATTTTGATGTAACCATAACATAAAAAAATAAAAAATCATTCACGTCGGCACTGCATTCTACTATTGACACGTTAAATAAACAACAGCCACCAGAACCATGGTCTCAGCTGAATCAGCTCATTATTGGCTCACACTGTATTTCTGATATGACTTAGCAGTGTATTTTCTTATAAGACCCAACCTGAACCAAACTAAACCAACAAAAGCATGAAACAGATTGTCGAAACCACTTTGTGACAGTCCGGTTTTATTAACATTAGAGGATGTCATCACAGCTAAAATCACAGCCACATGTATAATGAGAAGTTTCTGCGCGTATCATCTTTTAAAAAGGGAGCCATTATCAAAAGCAGTAAAACAAATGTGACAGCCTCGAGAGCGTCCTTTCTCCCTGGACCCTCGTAAAGTCCCCACAGGGATGGTGTGATGAACGATTCAAGGCCAGCTCTGGCCCAGGGATGCTCCACTGAACCATGCTTTGATCTATCATCCGGCCTTCCCATATTAATGATGAGGTCACAGCGTTGAGGGTCACGGCATTGCTGATAAAAGCGCAAAGCCTGCTATTTGTTATGGGCCCAACTTGACTGATCATAACTCTTTTGATGAAAGGGGACATGATTTCACACCCCCGCGCTGTCACACCCAAGACATGCCCGTGTTCCTCATAATATAATGTCGTTTGAGGATCACAGTGAATGAGCCTTATCATAGTCAATGTAGAGCTAAATGAAGTGGCTGTTATCACTCACAGGACAATGATTATGGTCTTCTAGTGGCAGTTTGCGACTCAGACCCTGCTGATATTACACATGTACTTAATGTATGTGCTGTTAAAAGTTTGCAGGTTGTGCTTTTTGTACTGTAGATTGGAAGCTTTGGAAACTGTTTAAGCGGATTCCCTAAAATGATGGACAGTATTTCAACTTTTTTTATTTCACATTTTTTTAATTTGTTGTAACATTTGTTATTATCATTACAATTATTATGGAGAATGACTGTATAATATGCATATTTTAATATTATCCAAAACCAAGGTTATTAGAAGAAAGCAGCTTAATATATATAGAAATCTCTGGCTTGAAGTAACTATAACAACAAGTAGATGTAATAAATCGTGTTCCACCCCTCCGCTTCGCAATTTTCCCTGTCTGAAGCTTGAGAATGGTAGTAATAAGTAAGGGATAATGTACAGTGGTCATTGTTGTGAAATAAAGGGCATTGCATTGCCCTGTCGGGGTTTATTTCACAGCAATGACCCACTAGCTGTACTTTATCCCGCTTATTACACGGCTACTTACTTAAGAAATCAAGAATTTGACACCAAAACGGTCCGCCAGAGTCCGACATCAGAACTGCGCCCATAGCAACGGTCTGCTATGAAGAAATTACAGACCGCAAAACACTGTGATTAACCAATCAGAATCAAGTATTCAACAAAGCCGTGTAATAATGACCACTGCATTGCATCATACTGATTTCTGAGTACATACATTAACATCAGATTTTTTGATTTTGAAGACAAAACAACAAAAACTTAAAGACAAAAGGACATAAAGAATACTTATGGTCCATTACAAACTTTGCAGCTATATTTGTCGTATCCCTGTTCCTTAGTTTCAACTTCTAACTGCTGTTAGAGGAACAGTGTGTAGTATTTAGGGGGATCTATTGGCAGAAATGAAATATCATATTAATAAGAATGTTTTCTTTAGCGTGCAATCACCTGAAAATAAGAATCGTTGTGTTTTCGTTACCTTAGAATGAGCTGCTTATATCTACATAGGGAGCGGGTCCTCTTCATGGAGCCGGCGGATATGTTCTACGGTAGCCCAGAACGGACAAACAAAACATTGGCTCTAGATAGGGTCATTTGCGTTTTCCTACACGCTGCCATAGACTGTATATATACAGTATATACTGTAGTCTATGCTTGACACATGGGAGGATTTAAAGTTGGTAAATTTGCAAGGAAATTGCAACCTCACTGCTAGATGCCTCCGGATCCGACACACTGCACCTTTAACTTTTGTTTATGCAGTTTGTCATTTGATGGTTTTTCCAAACTGTTCCCTTCAAATAACTGTGCAGTATCTTTGACTGATGTTGCAGCAGTTTCAGATGATTTGGCCTCTTTCAGATGTCTCACATTTCTTTAAAACCCTCACATGTCAAAGAGCTGTTTGCTTCTGGCTGACAAATGCTGCTAACTGACATTCAACCTTATTTGACCGACTTAGTAGCAGGCAGTGTAAATGTGATTAAGTTATTTCAGAGTTAAAATCCTTTTTCATGGAGTGTTTCTCAATATGCAAACAGTGACTCAATAAAATGCCACTACTCCTTCTATGTGTTGTATTTGATTAACACAGTTTCAGCTTTTAATTGTTTAGAATTCGGGCTAACTGTAGTCTATTAAATCTGTATAAATGTATTTCTAACCCATACTTGCACAACAAATGACTCCAAATGAAATGTAAAAAATGTCATTCAGCAAGCATGTATATGTACAATAAGAAACTATTCACTCATGACTAGAATTTCATTACCATGTTTTTGAATTTTGTGTATTTAACCTTCACCCCTAGAGATGAGAAAATTAATAGTATTTATTATTAGTAGTATTCAGTGTTTCTGCCAGAGGGAAGTAGTTTTTCATAGGAAACTAAAATCTGAAGCTCAGGATGATGCTGACAAGAAAAAGGATAAGGAACAGACAGTTTAAGCATTCTGCTAATCAGAATCCAATAAACCAAGTGAAGGGTTTCCCATAAACAACCAGTGCAGTATTGAACAATTTTACAATGTTTGTAAGCAAATCTGTGCCACATCCATCATATCAGAGGCAGCTGCCTGTTGTCTTATATTTAATAAAAAAGCAGATATTGGCCATCATGTGAGTGTGTGTGCATTTGTGTGTGTCTGAGCTCTGACAGCCAGCAGTGTACCTGTAGCGCCTGCAGGAAGAGGCTCCCCGTGGTCACTTCACTGACCAACATATGGCCTCATCAACATATGGCCTCCTCCTCAGGGAATCCCGTCTCACTTGGATTAGCAATGAGATCTGCTCATGAATTTTGACTAACTGCAGCAGTTTAGATTTAGAGGAAATCAGCCTCAATTTTGGTGAAAAAGGGTAGTTAGTTTAGTGCTAAACTGGAGGTGTCCAACTAATATGTAGACATTGAGTATGAGGTTGAGTGAAGATGGCATAACATTAAATTTTGGGGTAAAAACACAACCCTGTCTCACGGGAAGGCATATAAATAGCTCAACATTACAAGGACATTTCGCATGTCATGAGGACGCATTTTAGGCTTTTCGCGTGTCATTTGTACGCCACGCAATAAAACTACGGTTACGTCCGCAGTTAAGTTGAGGCAACAAAACCACTTAGTAGGTTTAGGAAAAATGTCATGGTTGTGATTAAAATAAGTATGTAAACTAAGTAAAATACGTATAAAAACAATGTAACAGAAGGAGGTCGGGGTGGGTGGGTCAAAAAACAGGACTTTCGCCCAGTGTCCATGTGAAACTACAAGTCAGAGTTAATTTATTTGTCATGTAACTTCCGTACTTAAGTTACTGCAATTTTGGTGTTATTTAAACTCAAACCACGATTTTTGACGAAACGGCCGAGCTAAGTTGTTTTATTCTGAAAAGACTGGAGTGGAAATTGACACATGCTGGTGTTGCTGGAAATTCGTAGGAAAACGCCCGGAAAATGCATTGTTTAAAGTGATTTAAAAAAAGGGAAATTTGTGTCTATGTACATAAATTAAATACATTCAAATTTGTGACTATTTCTTGAACTATTGTAAGACTGTGTTGAAACAAAACACCGGTCTTGAACACCGGTACCCTGGTTAACAGTTCTGTGTTTGTTGGGCCCTATCCATTTTATTCTACGTCACCAGCTCTGATCGTAGCATATTTTCGTAGATGCTTTTAGATTGCATTCAGTACAGATTACGTGGAAGAGGTAGGCGTGGAAGAGGTGGCGTACAAATTATGCTTAATGCAAGAAAAGGGTTCTTATTGCACGCTAAATGCCTTGCGCATTCATATGCATTTTTGTGGCTGAAATACAGCACCAGCGTGAGAATGAATTACTGGCCTGGAGGTTACATGCATAACTCTCCAAGGTCAACGACTAAATGGCTTCAAAACCATTTCTAAAGCAGTTTTTTGAACAACTGAACCGCATGTTTTGAAATAACCACATTTTTAGGAGGAGGCTGTGAGGTACCGGACAACTAAATGATGTTGTGTTAAGTTTCCTGCATGCTTCAAATTCCCTCCTCTTCCTGTGCCGATGATACGGTGGGTCAGTTAACATTTGAATGCGGGTGTTACTCAGTTTGCTAATGAAAGGATGAGTGCAGCAAGTCCACTAATGGTTTGCTGTGAATGTCAGCAGGGACAATAAATTAAGCTTTGACATAGCACTCTGACCCAGACCGGCATGCTTTCCAATCAAGTGGAAGTCATCTAACAGGATAATTGCAAAGTGTACGCATGAACTCATTGGTGTTTGGTATATTCAGCTCTCGACGTTATTGCTAGGCCTCGTCATGTAAATATTCTTGAGAAACACACACACCTTGCTTGGAGCTGTTTGACAAGATAGTCTATTATCAGCAGCTTATGTTTCTGTGCGCATGCAAGCTTTACGAAGGGACCCAGCATGACTGACTCAATAGCCTGAGACAATGTTGAGATGCTACCTGCATCAGGCACTACTGTAAATGTCTTTCTATTTATCTTAATATCCTTTCCAGTTGCTAAACCCTAATATGAGCTTTTAATGTACCATACAAAATGTGATCATTTGGATTGACATTAAACTCGGCCATGTTACCGTCCATTCAAAGTTGTTTTTTCTCCAGTTTTTCGTAGGCTATTACCTTTCCTACAGCATAATCTTCATACATATTAAACCTTGCCTATCAGATCTACCATAAACTGCAATCTATCCTCTCGCCCTTAGGGATCTATTGGGGTTCATTGAATGAATCTCAAGCATCAAAGCAATCACTGCCCATGCTGAGTGGCATTTCTCTCTGCGCTCTCCGTCTAGCAGCCATGTTCCGCTTCATTTGAGCCGACATCCGGCCAGAGAATGATCTGAGCAGCCAGAGGAGTCTTCCCAGCCGTTTTGTGGGCGTCTGGACATCCTGGGCTCCTCTGTATTCATTAGCAGGCTAGTCACAGCGGTGCGATGGAGCGTATCCTCTCAGCGGCCCGCAGGGACTGTCAGCAGAGTGACGGAGACAGATCGCAGGTGGACCGGCGAGGAGACCTGCCATAGATTAACTCGTCTGCCAGCAGGGGGACTCCGTGGTACCATTTGTTTTCAGCTCAACAGATAATTTTTCTAATTAACCTTTAAATGCATTGCTTGATGTTGCATTCACTGTGTGGAAAGCACCTGCCGGACTATTCGTTATAGTCCTGGGTGTTTACAAAACTGGAAATGTCTTAGAAAACTAGTCCTTGAGCTGTATGTCTTGGCCACTGTAGGGCAGGCCTGTATATGAACATATGTGCTCACTGCAAAATGTCAATTGGTTTCACGGCAAAAAGGAAACAATGTAGTATTGATCCAGCAAATATGCTGAGGGATGAAGATATCACTAATCTAGATTGTCTATGTTACTTGTTATTGAGGGTGTGACAATCAACACTATGTCAGTGTTTCTATCAACCTACACCCATCGGAGTGGTTCACACATTGAATTCACATAGTACACATTCCATACAGCCGCTTCAAAGCACTGAGAGGAGGAGAACAACGCTCCGCTCAACACTTGGGAGTTTCTAATGCGCGCATGGTGATAAAATATGCAAGACATAAAACAAACAGGGATTAAACTGACTTGCTTTTTTAAACAAAGCTTAAAGGAATTCAACATATTTGGAAATTATTCGTTTTCTGGTAGAGAGTGAGATGAGAATTTTGATGCCACTGACATAGCTGTTAAATATGAAGCTTCAACCAGGGGTGATCACCAAATGTGAGACAAAGAGTATGTTTGTGTGGGACAATGTGGGAAACGTTACCAAGGCTGAGAGGTAGTCTATAATTTTGATATAATGTCTATCTAACTTAAATAATAAACATTTCTATTCGGCCCCATAACATCTCTATGCTTTGCCCGAATGCATCCATAGATCGGCACATCTCTTTTTGAGACGCACGTTTCTTGTGAGACTCACATGAACTGTCGCTTCATGTCGTATTTACCTGTGTGAAATTGAAAAATAACTGGCAAATTTCACAAAAAACGTTGAGAATCGCCTTCCACCGGCTTATAAATACTTATAAGTAGTTTTGTTTGCTCTTTAAACTACGTCACAAAAACACTTTCTCTGTGCGTTTACTGGTGCTGCGGATGGGTTTACATTGTAGTTAATGGAAAGCGCTGTGCATCTCATATCGATGCTAAAGGGTGCCTTGTGTAGCGATATCGAATGCCGACGACTCCGGGCTGCATATTTATATCCCAATACTGTATATAGGCTATTAAATTTACCTCAAACTAAGCAAAAAGATTGTGTTTATTTGTTCAAATCACCAAACCCCATTTACAGCGTGCTGTGAAAGTTTGTGGGCTTGTCTTATCTCTCCGAGTAAAACCAAGTGGACTCAGGACATTCAGTGTCAAACTTCATATTTACCATCAAATGTTGCCCCCAGGGCAAGAGGCTGTCTCCACTGCAAATAAATCCAAAATGGCTATCCCAAGAAGATTTCCCCAAGCCTAGAGAGGTTCATGCTTTAGATTAAAAAATGTGTAATTCCATAGCCATCTGGCTGGAGTGAAGGAATTTAAGAGCTGTGTGGATGCCAGCCCGATGCCACATCTTGGAATGGGCTATTGCTTTCCAAATGGCTCTGGGCGGTGTCCCCTTCCATGTATTTGTGCAATATCATTAGCTTGTTTTCTGTCTGCCCTCCCCTCTTCCCAAAGTTTAAAAAGTAATCTTTTCTCCGAGCATGGCTGTTTTTTGATAAGGAATCTAAACTAGGTCAAGGACTCAGAGAAAAGTCATTGAACAGTAATTAAAGCACCCGCCGAAGCTACAGTTCAAACTGTCTCCACCATGAGCTTTGAGATAGAAATCCATTCAAGGATTTGGAGAGCCATTGTTTCTCTTTCCTCATGAGTAAAATCATTTTCTTGCTAGTTTTTTTTTTTTTTCTGGGAAGCCGAGTCTGTAATTAAGCGAGCTGAGTTATTATCAAGCCACTGGAGGGACTGGAGAAGTGCTGCCTGTTCACCTATAATGTCCACTCATTCAAATGAGCTGCAGTATGCTGGAGACAGTGTGGCTGCTAAACATCAGGATGTTATAACTTCAGCTTGAAAACAATTTGAAGAGTTACACTACATTTCCAATATAGATTGTTATTTAATCCTTCCACACGTCCAAAATAAAAGGAATCAAGCCTGTTAAATTCTTTACGAGGGTTACATTTGTCTATCAAATTAAAGCTGATAGTTAATTCTTTGCTAGTAAGCATTTTGTGACTTGCAGATATATCAGTGTTGTTAAAAATGCAGAAGTCGTAGTCATAGATATTTTACATTTTCTGTAGCTGCAACATAATAGTTTTGTGGAAAGTGACTCCAGGGATGATGTATTATTGTAGGCCAGCCAGGAAGTTAGCATTGCCCTGGTTCCCTTGACTAAAAGTCAACGGGATTTTCCCATTTGGTTTTGGATTATTGCAGAAAATAAGCTCTGTGGCAAACAAACGTTAATGATACTGACACGTTTTTGTTCAGCAAGATAATCTCCACAAATGAACACCACTTATATGATTTTTTAAGTGTGAATGCAAAGTAAAAAGCTAACGTAAGGCTATAAACGAACTACACCACGGTCGCATGATTATACACAATGAGGCTGTAAAGGCGTGATGGCGTTTAGCAGTCTCATTTAGCCACTTGTTAGCAACCGCCTTTTTCAAGACACATAATGGCTTCAAAATTCACAAGTGGGATATTTGCTTAGAACAAAATGATAAAATCTCTTATTTCAGGCATCTAAGTAAAAACCCATTGACTTCCAGACGAGGGAACCGGAAGTGCTAAAATACTAATTTCTGGGTTTTAGGACTCGTTCCTGTAGCACTCTATAGTCTTTCTTGTTTCAGAGTCGGTTTTGTTTGACACCATGGAAACATGGCCATAATATTTGCCGTAACTTAGTTTTGTTGGCTCCTGATGTAAGTCATATTAAACATGTCATAAAACATAAAGGCTTTAAGAGTTATAGTCTGCACAATGTGGTCTGTGTCAGAACCCATAACCCACTGCTAAGAAGTTCTGAAAGTCAGGAAAAGAAAAAAAAATAAACAGAAATATATGCAGATCTGGAGAACAATATGCAAACTAATATTCTCACCAATGGGACCACCATTGCCTTGTGAAATTCATAATCCCTCTCTGTAAGAAGATGATATTTGGCAGCCACCTCCATCTACTGTAACATTGTGCCTGTGGTCTTTTTGTTTCTTTAGGAGAGCCTCTGGCTGAGCATTTGAAGTTTTTAATCTGGCGCTCCAGAGACTAAGGTCACCTTTCACTATCCCCCCCCCCCTCTCTTTTATTTGCTCTTGCTTAGTTCTGGCAACCCCGCTATTTCACACACTATTAAAAGGAATCTGCTAATGCATAGAGCGAGGTCCTTGGCCTGTGGAATGGAAAATGATGGCATTTCTGAATTCTGTCTCTCTAAAAAGACCGTAGGCGTCTTGTGCAGGGTTTATGACCCTAAGATTAGTCACTTTTTGGAGCTGGATGTACTGCCTTGGGCTATTTCTGCCAGAAACTGATTTTCATATTGATGTGCGACGTTGAACCCTCTCCAGTCCACATATTGGCTCATGCATCACCTGGACTCTGCAGCTGTCAAGCCTCAGTGATAGCAAGTGAAGCAGACAATTCCTCTGTTAATAAATAAACAAGTGAGACACTGCTAGTACATATTATATTCCTAAGGCTCGAGGCATCCGGCTACGCACCGCACAATTCATTACCATTAACATTGCATGATGCTCAATCTCAATTTTGTCCTGATTTCCTTTCACTATAAGCATAATTATGACATGTTTATGGATTACTTGCATGCCATCAATAATGCTAATGAATAACTATACAGTAGGACCACATTTTGAGCTGGTATTGACTGTTGTATTTTGCTCACCAGGGTGCATTTGTTTTTATTCGGCTTGGCTTTTTAAGCACTGGAAAATATAAAAGTAGGGCTAATAACGCATTAACACAAATTTGTTTTAATGCCACTAATTTCATTAACTCGTTAATGCAGCGATTTTAAGGTTGTAGCAGGCTCAGTTTTAAAGCTAGAGTGAAAATACTGGCATCATATGAAATATATGAGAAAACCAAAAGAATCCATTTATATCAACCATGACATACTAGCTTGATTGGAAGGAGGCTAAAAATGCAGCAATCTTACACTAAATTTTGGTGAGGATAAACTGGCATGGCCATATTCAAAGGGGTGCCTTGACCTCTGACCTCAATGTATGTAAATGAAAATGTTTCCTGTTGGGTTTCAGTTTGCCATGTTATGATCTGAGCATATTTTTTATGCTACATGCAGTACCTGTGAGGGTTTCTGGACAATGTTTGTCATTGTTTTGTGTTGTCAATTGTTTTCCAATAATAAATATATACATACATTTGCAGAAAGCAATCATATTTACCCACGCCCATGTTGATAAGAGTATTAAATACTTGACAAATCTCCCTTTAAGGTACAATTTGAACTGATGAAAAAGTGCGATTAAATTGCGATTAATCATAGATTAACTATGGACAATCATACGATTCAATATTTTAATCGATTGACAGCCCTATACAAAACCAGTTATCAAACCAGTTATTGTACTTTTGTAGTTCAGTTTCAAATTCATGTTTAAGTCACTATTGTCTGGACAAACATATTCACACTGGCAACAGTGAGACTTGATTAGAAACGATGCAGTATACTTCATACTACTGGCCTTTTTACCCTAGGGGGAAAAAAAGAGCAGTTGGGGAATTACATGGAGCAGAGCTTTGCATGTATTACACAGTAGAAGACTAAGGAGAGATTATCCAAGGCCAGATGTGTCTCTCTCCAAGGAAAAAAAAACACGCCGTCCGCTAAGAAGCAGCCATATCCTGCCGCTGGTAAGCATCTAGCAGCAGGGCGTCGGCGGTCGGCTGTCTGGAGCATCACGCCGGCTGTCTCTGAATATGCAAGATTTCAGGTTTAGGAAGCGGCCGCCTTTTAATGTTTTCGACATTTCATCCATCATACTTAGACAAACATTTACCAAGTTGACTGATTGACGGTAATGCTGCATTAGCCTCTGTTTGCTCAGAGGCAAATGTCATGCCTGTTTATGCATTTCTGAGAGGGGGAAAATGTGGAGTTCAAATTAGCCAAGCGAAGAGACCTGTGAAGCTGCAAGAAAGAATAAGATACAAGAGAGCATGACAAGACTGAACATCTCTAAAACAAAACTGATATATCTTTACTCATAATATCAACACAGCCACTTTTTTTTCTGGCTTAATTGTGAGGAGAAACTGTTCTTTGAGGAGCATCCCAAGGCACCCTGTAGTTCATGAGCTATGACTCCAGAGCAACGAAACCAGCAGGATTCTCTCGGTACAGATTGCGTTTTATTGAACCAGGGCTTGTCAGCATTTTTGGTGAGCTGGTAAAATATAATTGTGTCATCCTTTATAAAGCAGTGTTTGGGTGACAGCACCCACAGAAGCTTCATTACTCTGCTTTTTATTGGGGTGTGAAGAAGGGGACATTCTCTTGGTGATGAATAACGTCTCTCTCGCATGAAGTCAAGGTAAAGCACACTCACAGTGGCGGCGTGCTCCACTGGATGTACATGGATCATTTAAAATGAAATCAATTCAGCTGAAGATTTAGAGCTGGTTGCCATAATGGTTTTTATCTGAGGTCCATCAATACCTGTATTGATTTGCTAGTAGAATCGAACCTTCTGAGAACTGAGAGGGGGGAAAAAAATGCTACACACACAAATATCTGAGTAGCGCTGCATGACCATTTAAGGTGTGAGTGACAACTATGAATCTATCTTGATTTTCTTCAGGGAAACCCAACCTAAGTGTTGTGAATGTTTAATAATGATACCAAAAGCCCTGGAACTTTAAGAGCTAAACCCATCATGTTTTTATGATATCAGACACATATGTTCATAACTTGGTTGCCTGCTTTTATGTGCTGCAAACCATCCGCCTGCTTTCTATTCAGGAATTAAATTGTTGAGTCAAACTCGTTTCAAACAGTTCAGAAAAAGCAAAAGTATACAAAGAACAGTGGAAGTACTGTACTGAAGTACAATTTTGAGGTGCTTGTACTTTACTTGAGTATTTCCATTTTCTTCTACTCCACTACATCTCAGAGAGAAATATTGTACGTTTTACTCCACTACATTTATTCAATAACTTTAGTTAGTTTACCAATTCAGATTATTAATACAAATATATAGATCACCTACTAAATTAGGACATATAATATATTTATGAAATAAGCCACCCTGCAGTACCTAAAATCAGCCCCGCCTTACACATTAATGCATTAATAATTATAATCCAGTGATATTATACTACTCTGAAATGGGCTATTTTGCATGATGAGAACTTTCACTTTTGGTACTTTAAGAATATTTTGATGATAATACTTTTGTGCTACTTAAAGGTCCAGTGTGTAGGATCTGGCGGTATCTAGCGGTGAGGTGAGGAGATTGTAACTAACTGAAGCCTCTCCCATGTTGGAGAGCTACGGTGGCCGACACAAAAACGCGAATGGATCCTCTCTAGAGCCAGTTGTTATAAGAGTAGCGAAGGTCATTTGGAGCAGAGCCAGTGCTTAGAGTGAGTGTATATGTGGGAAGTGAGTGGTGAAGCAGGAGAGAGAGAGCGGCGGCGACATTATTGACTCTGGCCCAAGCAGGAAAAGTTAACAGAGTTTGGTTTGTCCGTTCTGGGCTTCTGTTGACACATGACGGTGCAACATGGCGGACTCCATGAGATATAAACGGCTCATTCTAAGGTAACGAAAACACAACGATTCTTATTATCAGGTGATTATACACTAAAGAAAACGTACTTATTAATATTATATTCCATTTCTGTCAATAGATCCTCCTAAATGCTACACACTGTTCCTTTAAGTGAGATTTTGAACGCAGGACTTTTACTTGTAACTGAGTATTTTTACACTGTGGTTACTACTTTTACTTAAGTAAAATGTCTGAGTACTTCTTCCACCACTGACAAAAAACATAATATATTCAACCATTTGTGGTTCAGAATTCCATCGAAAAATCTGCATAAAAAATACCGGTCACACATTTGCATTGATTCTCATTCAGACTCAGTCAGACTTGCAGGGGAACTCCTCAAACTGCCCCTCTATTTGAAGTGACCTAGCTTGATACTAACTCACAGCTCCTAAATGAGCTATAGCATATACCCCCATACACCTGCACTGTGATTTATCAAGTTAAACAACCATCTTTATTGTGTTTGGGTTCTCACCAGGGCTATAAACACCTTTTTTTATGGATGGAAAACAGAACCGTTTGACAGTTTAGTAGAACATTTCATTAGAATGGGTTTAGTCGGGAACACCGGCGAGGCGAAATAAAATGGAAGTACCCGGGGATCCTGATCGCAAGTTATTAAGACAGAGGGGTCGCTCCAGGGACCCGTACTTTAAATAGAGCTCCAAAGTTTCCAACTTAATTTCCTATGCACAATCAAGCTCGCACCCACGAGAGGGAGGATATTTAAGATCCAATGAGTGGATGTGGGCCAGAAACGGCGTTTAATAAAAGCAAAAGACGAGATACCGGTTGATTAATGCACCAAAGAACAATAAAGCCATAGCTGATCTGCAGGGAAATGTAAGGTCTTATTTTCTTTTTCTCATGACAGGGATTAAGTACAAATATCCCTGCTACCGGTATTAACTTCTGGCAGGATTGCTCTGTGTCACGATCAGGTTTTAAGTCCTGTATCTGTTCACTAGCATAGCTGCAGGAGAGACAGACATCATCCTCAGCAATAACAGTAATAAAACACAGCAGATACCATCTGTAGGGTTCAGCTGATAAGATTTTTTAAAGGCCTCTACCGATACACTGAAGTCCCTGGCAATATTCAGTATCTTTAATTTGGACGTTTTCGTACCAGAATAAAGTGTTTACTAAAGACGTCAATGCTTATCCTCTTTAACGGCATCACTAAACCTCTAAACATGAACCTTTTGAATTCCAGACTAATTAAATTCTTGTAGGGTTAACAGCTCTTTAGAGCAGACTGACCCACATCTCCAATGCAGTGATTAACTCTGCGGTAAAGTTAAAGGAAAAATGATGCTAAAAAAAACACCATTGTTATACAATTATATACACATATAAAATGTGCAAAGAAAATTAAAAACATATACATTTTCTTTTCAAAAACAATATAGCTGTGGCCATGGAGGAAGCTCAAGGTAACAGTGGTATCTGTTAGTTAATAAAAGGACTGTTCCATTTCTTATATCAATCTAACCTCAGTCATCTGAAAACCTACACGAGCAAAACAACTGACACCGCGTCAGGCTGTCTTGTTTTTTTCTTCCACATCCCACAACAGTAGATGACAAGCACAGCTCCAAACACTGCACCATGTGAGGGGAATTGGGGCGTTTAGTGCGGGTAAACGTCACTGAGTGTAATTAAGGAGGATCTCACCCTCAGGAACTCTCTCAGTCGACAAAGTGAACAAGTGACAGTAAGAGTCACTGTCACTTTTATCAAATGAGCAAATATGGGCTTAAAAGAGTATGGCTTAGAGTCAATATCAAGTTGTTTCTCAAAATTGTTATCACCGTTTGTCAGGCACATGGAAAATTCCTCTGAAGTAGCCTATTTTTCACTTGAACTTTTTCCTCTCGACAGGAGAAGTTTGCAGCACAAAAGGGCCTAAACTGGAATTTATGAATTCACTAAATGTGTTGTGTTATCTGTAATTGATCACGATGCGAACAGAAGGGGTCAATTAGTGGCATTTTTTTTTTGCCCTGATTTATCTCTCACACTAATGGTGCAATATGTAGCATGCAAAAATAAATATGATGCTTATCTGTGCCAGTTCTCCACATTCACACCCACAGGAGCAGTGCTGCAAATCGGACTATAAGGCCTTGAATCACTAGATTAATGAGACAGACAAAGGTAAACCCATTCCTCCCTTTTTTGATTTGTGGTGAATCGTCTTGGATTGATTTAAACGTCACTTCTCTGCAGCACAATTCAACCTCATTTTGAGACTGAATTCTGCAACTTGAATTTCCACCTCCACCTGATTTAATGAAAAAAAAAAAATCCTTGGAATGGTCAATCAAATAGCCATATTTTGCCAGACTCAGACCTGCGGAGGACAGCTGCTATATAACAGCAGCTGCTAAACAGGACTAATTCTCCAGAATGAAATACACCGCAGAGTCCGGCCATTTACAGGACTGGTATCAGAGCTATATTTCACGGGCCGGCCGCAGCCTCTGTCCATTAAAGCGTGTGTGATGTATTTTAGGGCCAGTGTATGTCCTGCTCTGGTCTCCGAGAGGTCTGCACACTGACATGATGGCTGATAGAAAACGCCTTTGGCTTGATGCTGGCTCTCCATACAGAGGAGACCAGAGGAAAGGAGCCGTATTAAAGAAGATGGACATCTGAAGAGTCAATCGAACCAAACAGTGAATATCCAGCTTAGAAAAATACCAAAACGGCGTTGTTGTTTTGTTTTTAAAAAATAAGGCGGTGGTATCAGAAATGAGCAAATGATAGCCAGGATTTTGATTTTATTCAATTCTATTATTATTTTGTCATGCATAGATAATATACCCAGCCCAAACAGGACATCATTACTTGGAAAATAAAGATAAGACAAAGGCAGACACCAGAGTAGCAATGACGTTTTTTCCAAGCTTGAGAAAACAAAAGTAGCCAATTTATAAGCATTCAAATTAAATAGTCATTCAATTTTCTTATCATCTGAGCACCAAAACATTTCTGGATTTTTAACAGATATTTAATTTAAAATAGAAGTTCTTAAGTTATCATAGTATGGACAATACAAAAGAAAATGTGATTAATTTTCAACTTCTCCTAACTCGCATACCTCGCACTTCCTCCTGGATGTTTTAAAATCTACCGACTTCAAGGGCCAGAGGAGGGATTCCTGTTCTTAACTCTGCAACTAAAGACCTTTGACTCTTTGATTAGATTGCAAGAACATAAGATTCAGTGCCATAACTGTGCTTGATTTGAATATATGTTCGTAATTTTGGTTTTAACAATATATCTTTCAACCATTTTTCTTCAAATCTATACGTAACTTTCTTCTAATTGTGTTCATGCTGCATAATAAATTATCACTATACATATAGCAATATTGCAATTGAGCCTCCTCAGAAATAGTATGAAGTTTTGTAGCACATGGAGCATTATGTGATTTACTCCAAAGAAAAAGGATTGGGTTTAATCCCTGTATATTCTTCTAATTTGATATTATGGGTGGTATAGTTTCTTTTAATACGATTTGGAAATAAAAGGAAGCGATTTAACAAATGTTGAAGGTTGCTGGAAAATAAAATACATAATTCAACGTTCATGTTATTTCTATATGCGCACCGAGCAACATGAGCTGTGAAGTTACCTTCAACAAAATACCAAGACTTTAAGGTTGTTTATTATTTTGTTAGATGCAGTAGGCGTTAGTCAATGTCAAGATGTTAGGAAGGTCAACTGTGTGATAAAGATGTTTTTAACAATATGTCGTTTGTCCTTTTGATACCAAACATTCACACAACATTCATTTATTACATTTATTCCAGGAGAATTAAGTTAACCTTGGCTCACCTGAAGTCTTCTCTGCACCAAGCATCCCTTAGTAGGCAACAAGTAGACATACTGCAAAGACATTCATAGTCTGCTGCTCTCAGAAATACATTTTATAGCAAGCTTACTATTTAGACACACACCACATACATGTCACTACATTAGAGAATAAAAAAAAATATCTGAGGTGTACTCAGGTCAAGACAAAATAATGATAATACTATTCACACTTTGAACACATGGCCTGTTTCCTCATTACACTAAGTGTGTAGATGAGCACCTCATGAGCCAGAGGCTGCAGGTTCAGCTCTGATAGCTAGCCAGATGGACTGAAGAAAGCTGCTTTCTTTTCTGAAGAAGGCTTTCACCTGGATGCTTCTCGCAACCACGTCAACATTGTGGCACAGCTGCGATGTCTCATCTGTACACAAGAATTATTTATTTCATACTCCGACCACTGTTTTTACAGCATCGCCTGCACGATACAAAGCCGATGAAGTTCACAGGGAAATGTGACATCAGACACGGCTTGTCGTCATTATGCCATCAGCTAATAAAGCCTGCAGTAAATAAAAACAATATGCAGCTAACAATATATAGAAATATCCATCTGCTCGGCACTCTCTAAGTATAATCAATCACCTCGAAAACAAGGTGATCTGTGGACATTTCATCACATTTATCTAGCAGAAAACTTATTCTACGATAAGACACCAACTGGCATGTGGAGTAAATAGTTCTTGAAGAGCATTAGCGGCAAGCAGTGTCTTGAGGTTGATTATCTCAGTGACTAATGCTCTGTCACTCTGTGGTATGAGAGGGCCCAGCGAGGACCCCCGGTAATGGAGCCTGAGCAGGTGCTGAAAGCCCGCTGACATCAGGGGGGAGTGCACTGACAAGAATTTCTGATGAATTTCAATTACTGATCTATTAAAGCTAATGAGGTAAATGAGCAGCCAGAATACATTTGCGAGATAGCTCGAGACAAGACCTCGGCGCCTTGACATGATTTTGTGCACGTGCAGCCACGGCAGACATGCGTGTTTGTGCTACTGTTAGAAATTTTCTCTGTGTTAGACTGCTGAGTGCAAACTGGAAGTACAGGAGTCAAATAACAAGAGAATTATTTCCCACACATTACTGTTTTTTGGTTAAGAAATGTTAAGTGTTCTCACTCTTGGCTGTAAGGCCATATCTAAAAGGTAAGGAGAGCGTGCCATCTACTGGAGTTGCTGCAGTGGAGCACAGATAAAAGGATCAGCTGCATTCTCAGACATGTAGTACCATCTGCTGGCTTTATGGTGAACAGCATCACGTGGAAGCTCAAGTTTTAAAAGGAGACACTTCAGATGAAGAGAGTAAAGATTTAAACTAACAGATATCACTATGGAACTTCCCCAGTTGATTATTTACATTAAGACAATACTTTTTTGTGTTACAAGTTCTCTGAAATGTTATGTTTAAATATGCAAATGAGGCATACTACATACATACTGCATGAATAAAACTGCATGTTTTTTGCCCAAAACTGCATGTGCGCAGGCGATCCTGTGGTACTCTTATTTTAATGACTAATCTAGCTCTCTCTAATGATATTGGACGCCTATAAGTATGATATTTGTCAAAAAAAAGCAGCAGCACTTGCTTATATTACACTGTAAGACACAGGACTGCCTGGTGTGAGTGTGTTTTTAATATTTTTTTCTGCCTTTTATTATGAGTGACATGTGTCTGTCTGTTTGCTCGTTTCCCTCCCCCTCTTGTTCTCTCTCTCCTTCTCACAACTCACCTGGACATAATCTGTAATCAACACTCCTGCTAGTCACCTGCAATCAGCTCACCTGCCTACCAATCAAGAAAGATCCGGCCAGTCTCGGACAAAAAATCTCTAAAATGTAAAGAAGCAAGAAAATACTGAATGATACCTTTGATTTTTTGCAATTTGAATGGCTACCATCTTTGGCATTTGTTGTCTGCTCCTCTCAGAAATACATATTAAATCAAGTTTGCTATTTAGGCAACCAAACACAGAGCACATTGTGAATGCAATACATGTCATTTCGTTGTTTAATTTCATTCATTTAAAGCTGAAATTAAGTTGGAAATATTTCTCTAGTTAACAAAGTGAAAGTGCAATTCATCTTTTTTACTTATAAACATAGTCAAATGCGTGCAAAGATACTGGATTTGACAAGCTGTCACTCCTTTGATCATGAGTGACTTTATTTGGTTTACAATAGATTTACAAATTAACTAATGTGGAAGTGATAAAGAGACAGAAAAATATGGTAAACTTAATCTTAGCAACAGGAAAACATGCTGTACTTTAGATAAAATGGCAGGGTAAAGTGAATGCAAGAACAGAAATCAGAATATAGGAACATTTATCCATCGAACATGCTCAAGCATAAACAAGTATGCAGCTCAAATTACTGTTGAAGAATACCCTGCCATCTTTTTCAGTGCTGCACTTGTTTCTGAGAAGGTCTAAAATGCCTGCTCTGATCTCTGGGGTGAAGGACTGGTAGAAGTTATCTTTCGCTGTCATGAAATTGAGCAGACGTTGTCCAGTCTGGCTGCTTGGATTGAAGCACTCAGAGATGTCGAAGGTGTTGGGAATGGCGTGCTCCTCATATTTCAGACCCTGGCTCTTCAGGCAGGAAATAACCTCTCCCGATGAGCGGTACTCTGTGATGGCGTCGACGCAGAGCTCCTTCTTGTAAGTCTTCCACAGAGTGTCCCAGCCAGCGTTAGCTTGATAGGATGAGATGAAATAATACATTACATAATACATATTGGCAAACAACAACAAAAAGGTGATGCTATTTTGTTACAGTCAAGAGAAACTCTCGGTCATCTTAGGATCTAAGAGTCAAAAGAGCTGGTAGCTTCACAACACAGTCTCACAGCAGTTTGTGAAATAGTCACGAAATTGAATCTATTTGATCCGTGTACATAGACGCAAATTTCCCTTATTTTTCTTGACGCTCAGCTTGACATTCAACAACACATGAGAAAATAAAAGTAATTAGTTAGGTTTAGGAATAGATCGACTTGGTTAGGAAACAGAACTACTTGATTAGGTTTAGGAAAAGATTGTGGTTTGGGTTAAAATAACTCTTAAAGTGATTTTTAAATGTTTTTAAATGGGTTTTTAGTTAGATGTCTGAAACACGTTCTGTGGTTAACACAAGCATAAGAGATTTTAATGTTTCGTTCTACGACATAAAATGTGTCAGCCCTTAGCGGACTCGCACACTATTAACACTACGTCACTTGCTCTGACCATTGGATATTGCTGCAGGTGGGTTTACATTGGAGTTAGTTGAAAGCCTGATGCGTCGCATACAGTCACTAAAGGGTGTCTCCGTTTGTCATTATCTGATGCCAAGGGACACTTAACAAGCTTGATGAGCCGGGCATGAGACACGGTTTATGAAGATTATCTTGCTGAACAAAATGTGTACATATCATAAATGTTTGTTCGACACAGAATTTATTTTCTGCAATAATCCAAAGTCCAATGGAAAAATCCTATTGTCTTTTTTGAGTGAACCAGGGTGACGCTAACTTCCGGGTTAGCCTACATCAATTTGGCATCCCTGCAGCACTCTATTCCACGAAACTTTCATTAACGGTCGCTTAATATATCACGTCACCTGCTCTGTGGGTCACTCATTGTACTATATCACTTGCTGCACCGTGGATTTGCAAATGTTTCCTTCCAAACAAAATTCAGAATGCAGTAATTTAATAGGAGGTAATTTTTAGGACACAAGGCTGAAGATAGAGGTTTGGAGGAAAAAGGACGGCAGTATGGAAATCTTACCTGCTTCAACGATGATCATGAGCCTGCCATTGTTCTTCAGAAGGCTGTGGTAGAACTTGATGGTGTCGGCCAGGTTGTCCACGTAGTAGATCATCTGTTAAGGAGAGAGTTGTTGGGGAAACTTTAATTTGATTAATTTGGGATGCATCATTATGTGACTATTTATAGCTCTAATCGTTATGAAGGTTCTGCTGATTTGATCCTCACTGAATTCAAGCAGCAGAGGAGGACTAGGAAGCTAGGGGATGCTAAATAAATCTCATTGCTTACACAAAGTGAGAGACTTGTCATTACATCATTTTTAAACTGAATGTCCAAAAAACAAAGTCACCATACCTGAACCATGTGTATGAAGTCAAATCTCTTCATGTCTCCTTTTGCTTTGACTTCCCTCTCATAGCCCTCACTGCTCATGATATGCCAAGCAAATGGGATCTTCTGAAGGTTGGTGGTCTTTGCTACCACAGCTATAAGTTGGACATAAAAAAACGAGAAAGCAGACAATAACATTGAGATACAGAGTATATATATAAAGTGTATGAGAACTTTTTATATAACAAATGACAATAACCATGACCTAAACACAGAAACATTACACTGTGTGGCGTTCTGAATTGTCGATACCTTTGAAGTTGTCAGTGAGCTCAGAGCTGCCCTCCACAACGTCAGCAGTGATCGGGACAGCAGGGAATGTAGACTGCAGTAGAGTGAGCACCTGGGCGTCCATCTCCCCTGGAATAAACCAGAAAGTCTTTAGACTTTGAAATCCAACTGCCTCAGTGTCAATTCAATTTATTTTCATATAGCATCAAATCCTAACAGATGTTATTTCGATATGCTTTTCATATAGAGCAGGTCTAGACTGTACTCTATAATTTAGAGACCCAACAAGAAATCCCCCATGAGCATGCACTTGGTGCGACAGTGGCAAGAAAAAACTCCCCTTTAACGGGTAGAAACCTGGCTCTGGGAGGGTGGCCATCTGCCTCGACCGGTTGGGTTTTGAAAGAGAGAGAGAGAGAGAGAGAGAGAGAGAGATGGACAGCCACCACAATAATAGCATAACAGCTATAAGTAGTAACACAAATAGGACTAATATCAATAATCAATAGCAGTGGATGTAATAGAGTGATAATAGAAATATCAGTAATAATAGCTGTAATGATAATAGAACTATCCATCCATCAATGCATTATCTGTAACCGCTTATCCTATTCAAGGTCGCAGGGGGGCTGGAGCGGATCCTAGCTGACATTGGGCGAAGGCGGGTAACACCCTGGACAGGTCGCCAGACTATCACAGGGCTGACACATAGAGACAGACAACCATTCATTTCTGATTCAAATCTGTCGTCTTTAAACAAATACCAGGACCCTTTCTAATGGGCTTCCAATGTGAGTGATCCACAGTCCTGTTTCTGTGTGAAATGTATTCAAAAGATTATATTATATGTAAGTAAATATGAGGCTCCGTCACTCCCAGAGTCTGTTCAGTACAAAATTTCCCCCATATGTTTGCCCATATAGTTTCCTTGCTGAACTGCAGTGGAGTCACACAAAGAGGGAATTTTGAAAGTCAGTTTGGAAGACACTTATTTGCTTTGTTTAACTGAGTCAGTTGAAGCCTCATAATAACTTCCGATTGTCATGGTCCTGGGTTTTTACTTAGTTTGTTTCCTGTTGTATTTTGAAAGTTCACTCTCCTCATGTGTCATGTCTGGTTTTACTGCCTTTCTCCCGCCTTTGTGTTTGAGTGCCCCGTCCTGATTTGTCCCACTTGCGTCTAATCACCCTGCTCTCTTTGTGTATTTATTCTGTGTGCTTTGCAGTGTCTGGTCATCTGCGTTTGTTACTGGTGTTCCTTGTGCCATACTGGTTTGTCCTCAGTCTAGTTTTTTGGTGTTTTTCCTTTGTACTTTATAGCATCAGCCAGCTCCCCAGTTATTGTTTCCTGACAGTTTTGTTTTTTGCTACCAGCTTTTGGTTATTAAAGCTCGCCTTTTGTTCATGTTACCTGCCTGCCTGGTGACCTGGATTTGGGTCCAGCCTTTTGAACTGAACCCTTAACAAGATGTTCATATATGGCCAACCTTGATGAACTGATGGGTACATCTTGTATATAAATAGGGTATTTACTATATGTAGATTTGGATTGTTCATGATTACAGTATATCTGATATTGGGGGAAACTTAAATCAAATTCAATGGCATCATTATTTTTAAAATCATGGAACAGTGTCCATCTGGTCTTTAAATAAAGCTGCTAAAAACAAAAATCACACAATAATGTCATCTCTTGCACTCGTGGATCTTTGCCACCGCGCACTACAATTAGTAACAGAGCCAGTCAACAAACCACAACATTTGTTCACTCAACAGTTACCAGTTGCTGTATCACATCACATACCTCCACCACTTCCAACTCCAAGAACATCCAGACTGCTTTTGCCTGCTCCAATTCTGCATCAACACATGATAGATGGAAAAGTGAAACGTGGCTAGAGGATGCAACATTTACTTACAATTGAAACTGTACATGAAGGATAAATTGAAATGGTAAAAATAAATAAATAAACAAATACCTACATTTGTATTACCCAACAGCACATAATAACAGTTTCGTTATGTTGTTGATTCACAACAATAATTTGGCAGTTTTATTGGCCTGATTGCTGATTTATGACTTTAGAAATTCACTCTCCATTCTCTTAAACAAAAAAAATAAATCTAAAAGCATTTTTGAAGTTGTAGTTTCTCATCCCTCAAGTCTAATACCAGTAGTTACAATTTTATTATATGTATATGTAATAATATAATACAAAAATAATCTTACATTACTTTCTAATTAACCCATATGTATTTATGCACAACATGCCCTCCAATTAGAGACTGTGTGGAAACAGGAATTTGCAGTCATTAAATAAGAAAGAAGAGTACAGAACATCCTACAGTAATATTTAATTATTAGTACAAATCCTTCATTACACTACCACAGTGCCGAGCGCCTTAAAAGAGCCATGAACTATAAAGAAAAGTCCTGCCAAAAAATTGAACTGTGTTGCCCCCCACCCACTCGGCTGTTATCAGAGTTGTGTGGACATGGCAAATGGGCACAAGCACAAAAAAATGGACTTTTGACCAACGGAAAGAGCATTATGATTGTATTACTGTAGAACTACTGCCAGCTTTGTACCTGCATAAAATTATAAGCAATCTCATCTCCCTTTGAAAGGACATCTTCCAACTTTTGAGAGGAGTCATAAAGTGAGAACTCAGTCAATGAGCTAAATGATCTCTATGTCTGGTAAATAGTAAAACTAGTTTAAAGATGAAAAAACAAGTGCAGTGTAGCACTCCCAACCTTTCTTTTTGTACCTTTTATATTCTCCTGGCAGGATCTTGCGAACACACTGGAGCATGGCCTCGTGCTCTCCCGATTGTTCTAGGTAGAACTGAAAGCTTTGGACAGAACTGCCCTCATAACAAGTCTGCGCAGCCATGACTGATTCCTGCAATGCATTAAACAAAGCAAACACAAATCAAATAAAAAGCTATTTTTAGGCATGCAACTATTCAGAAACTAACTCTAAACCCCTATGGTAAACACCAATCGAACATTATGAGTATTGTACAGTTACCTTGAACATGCGGAGAGTAAAGACAGAGAGTCGACTGTTCTCCCACTTTTAAGATATAGAGTTACTCCCCTCCCACAGTCCTCAAATGACCTTTTGTTGCGTAACTCTTGAAAGATGAACTTTGCCTGAAACAGCCGCAGCTGTGCTGTCAGATTCCTATTCAGGGTGTATTCCAGTTGCTATTACAATATCAGCCTCATCATTAGTATTTTACAAGAGAACTCCCAGAAGAAACATAGTAGCCTACGGAGTCCCAAAAGTTGATGCTTTTTATGTGCATGTAAGGCAGTAGCCTAAATCAGCCACCAGGTGTCGCTGGTGTGCTGTAATTACCATTCTGAATTGAGCAATAGGCATGTTTGTCCCTTACAGGACACCGTAGGTCAAAAGTTACGTGGGGACGCCATCTTTTTTTCTGTCTACTTTGCTTTATTGCTTCGTAAGGTTGTTGACGAACAAGTGAGATGACAGCAGATGTTGTGGACAAATAAAGTGTTCCCGGTCTCAACCACAATCAGAAAGACTGTGCTGGTGTTTCCCTTAATCTGCACCACACCCCATAACACAACTATAAACACAACGCAGAGTCCCAGGGTGTGCAGAGAGGCTCCAGCACGTGGGTTACATGCACATAAATTATTACCTTTGCACAAGATTATTATAAAAGTACAAAAGTAGAATTTATTTAATTTTGATGGTTTTAAACATTTGTAATCATTTTGCAGATGCTTGCCCCGTGTTTAAGGTTCTACATGGGCTTGCACCTCCCACACTGAAGTGGTGGACACACTACCAGCGGCTGCTTGGCGTGTTGTTTTTTATTTCGGCGTCCATGTTAACAGGTTAGAGTGGACACACTGCCCACATGAGACGCGACCCGCGTCTATTTTATAGAATAGAGGGCTCGCCTATTTTTCACGCGAGCCGCGCATGTCTCAGCTGCGTCTCTCAGCAGCAACAGACAGGGAAGGTGATCTATTGACAGCATATGGACATCCTATCAGCTACATAATACAGTTTCCATATCTAGACATCTGTAGAATATGTCACAGACAGTGAAAGTGATCTAGTGACAGTAAATTAACATCATACCAGCAAGACTTTACTACAGTTTCGATGTCTATCTGTAGAATATGTTATGGAGATGAAAAAAAGTAAAGACTTATTTTTAAATCAACGCTTTCATTTCAAAATAAAAGCCATCAGGCGTTTTTTCTATAGACAGAATCCCTTCATTTGTTAACACGAGGCTTTTATTCTGAAATGTGTGCCGGACAGTGTTCTAGAACACAGAATGACTTGGAGAGCTCAATGAATGAATACAGTACAGAGTTTTAACTGTGGATTATTACTATTATTTACTAATTACCACACGTTTCTGAATCTTTCTCCGCTGCAGCTCGGCTCTGATTGTTTTTTTTTTTCCTCCGTTCTGTGAAATCTTGCAGATGCTATTAGGAGCACCGGAGGATACAGAGGCACATGATTTCTTTCAGATTACCTGTCTCATGCGCTACTGTCATGATATACACAATGTCAGCAGTGATCGGGACGGCAGGGAATGTAGACTGCAGTAGACTGAGCACCTCGACATCCACCTGTCCTGGAATAAACCAGGAAGTCTTTGAACTTTGAAATCCCACTGCCTCAGTGTAATGTGGCCTAAGTGTGAAAACCTCATGCACCAAAATGTATTTCTCATTTCACATTCCTTAAACATTCAATTTAAAGTTTAGATTGACCTGTTGAGACATGAACAATAATCCATGTAATCTATGACTTAAATTGACCGTTAGTGGGAGCACAGAGCAAACTCTTTTATTGTGATACGTCATTACTGGACCCGGGGCTCCACAGTGGTGCAGTGGTTAGCACTGTCGCCTAACAGCCTCCCACAGTCCAACGACATGTAGGTTTGGTTAATTGTTGACTCTAAATTGCCTGAAGGTGTGCATGTGAGCGTGAATGGTTGTCTGTCTCTATGTGTCAGCCCTGTGATAGTTTGGCGACCTGTCCAGGTTGCACCCCGCCTTCGCCCAATGTCAGCTGGGATCGGCTGCATCCCCCCTTCAGCTCTGAATAGGACTGGACCCTCAATCATGAGCAGCTCAAAAGGAGTCATTTTGGTTTACATACTCTCATTTTAGTTCAGTATATAAGAAGACTGAGATTTTGCACACAAAATAATATTTAGCAAGGAGTGAAATCCTCTTCCTCACTACCTATATAAGATAAAGATATAGTGGAGTAAAGTCGTTCTCCCCCCATGTGTGATGTAATCCGAGCTTCTCCGTGCTTTGTTGGGCCGGTTCCGCATACTTTTAATGCATATACAGCTCATAACGTCGCCCCGACCGACGGCATCGGCGCAGAAGCGTAACACCCACCCTCCGGTTCCTCCTCAGGTAAACACTGTTATCGCGGACAGCCCTTTGGCTGTTGTTTGCACTGTTAGCGCTGTTAGCAGAATTTGTATACTTGTGTTTGTTCAGACAGTGTTTCTTCCCACCAAACCTACACTGTAAAAAAAAAAAGTGTAAAATAACGGAAATTTTCCGGCAGCAGGGGCGCCAGAAAATGTCTGTTAAAAAACGGAAAAATGCTGTCCGCTAATTAACATAAATAAACTGTAAAAAAAAACAGTAATTATCTTTATATAATTAACCTTTATTACTGTAATATTACAAGAAATATTTTACTTTTAACATATATTTATTGTTAGAATAGTCATACACCGTAAATCTAAGACCATTTACATATAAATCACAAATGAAAAATGTAATTTTACGTTGCAAAAGCCCAAATTTACATTAACTCTCAGAAGTTTTGCAAAACAAATCTGTTTCTTTACAAGAAATATTTTTAGAATTCCATGAAATCCTTTTCTTCTGACATAAATTAATTGTTGAAATAGAGTCATAAACATCTAAAAAACTGAATAATTATCTTTAAAAATGATCAAGAAAAGCTTAAATACAGATAGTTACGATTGTGATGACAAAAAAATACTGTAGATCTAAGACCATTTACGTATAAATCACAAATGAAACATGTAATTTTTACATTTTTTCTGTCATTTTGAAATACAGACAAAAATGCAAAATTTCTTGAAAAAAACTGTAAAAAAAATGTTTTTTTTTTACAGTGTATGGTAGATGCAAAAAATAAATGAAAGAAACATTTATAATTCACACATGAAATTACCACAGATGAAAATTTAGGTTTAATTCAGTATAAAATAATGACAATAAAATAGTAGAGACAATTCATAAGAAAGAATAAGTAAAAACACATGTCTGGGTGTACGGCGGCTTTAAGGCACAAAGTCACACATGCATTCACAGGTGAATGAACTATTTGCTGTCATGTTTTTGTGTTAAATATTAGGCAGTTTGTCATTATTTACTCACCTTTTTTGACAAGGTAAAATAATTTTAACATAACCTGCAAGTGTCAGCTTTGGTAAATTTAATTGTACTATATGTTCTTAAAGGTTACTGAACATGAAAAATTTGTCTTAATCATTGTTTTAGTTTGTTACAAATATGAACATTGCTTTATTAATCTGTATCTCATTACTCTGGAAAAAACAAGGCATAGTTGTCAACCTTCATTGTTTATTGGCATTAAGTTGTAATATGTCAGCATTACAGGCACCTATAGGTAAAGAATAAAAAACTATGTATGTAGGTAGAGAAAAAAATAGTTTTCTCTTTTATCACTTGGATCTCGTCACTGTCTCTGTATTTGTGTGGAATCAGCATATCATTCTCGGCACACAGCATTCCTGTAATGAGTAGCTGACCCTGCACCTGTCAGTAGTGTGCATGCTGTTGATTTAACTCCAGTTTGCCATTTTGCATTTGGTAAATTATGTAAAGGGAGGACATAAACTGTTTTCCAGGCTGTGTGGATTATCCCAGTGGAGATGGGAGGTTTGAGAGGTTTAGGAAAAACAGCATCCAAATGATCAGATTTCCTAGTATCAGTAGTAAGAAGAGCATGGATAACTTCCCTGAGACTAAAAGAGGACATACTGAAGCTTTGTGGAGAAGTACTACCCTTTAGTTTAGTCGTTGGTTAAAGGTTATGATTCAACTCACTGTTCGCAAACAGATGCAAAATGACTGTTAAAGACGGTGCAAATGGCTCTAGGGTCTGTCAATAGACTGTGTTTATTCTCAACATGAGTTAGGAAGGAGCTATTACTTTTCAATAATGATTTAACAACCTTCCAAAAGTCACTCTGGTGAAAGAGTGTAGGTATAGTGAAACTTGACTTTCTTAGCGCAGAAGTACAAGTTTGAAGTTTTTTTTTTTTTTACTATATAGCTTGAGCACAGGCTCTTCTTTTAGAATTAAAAAGATCAGCTAAGTCCGTGTAAACCATGGACTGGACCTAGCTTGTGCCCTATTTTTTTTATTTTTATTTTTTTAAATCAACAATTACATTAAAAAAATGTATAAACTACAACTTGATTTAAAACAAGTTCTACATCAGAGATTTTGGTTACATTCGATATGGTACTGTTAAACAAGTCATGTAAAAAGCTTGATGATTGACTTTTTTCAGATTCCTTCTAGTTTCCACATGGGAGGTTACTTTCTTAATGCTCACATCTCTGATGCAGGCTTATAAGACAATGATCACATATCCCTGGGTCAAATGCAACACTTAAGATGTATGTATCAGGTTTATTACAGAGAATAATATCAATTAAGCTGGATTTTGAGATCTGATGCAGGTTTGGTCATGTGGGTTCAGAAATTAACTGTGTCAAATTCATCTCATTACAAGTGTAAGTAGTAAAAGGGGCTTAGATGGGGCTGATGGCTGCAACGTAGACAACTTTCAGACCACACAAGTAGGTGGAGATTCACAAATATATTTACTTTGATAAATGCTAAGTTGATGTACAAGTGATGACATGAGTTGTTAATTAGAGGCACATATAGAGATTTACAGATACCGATAGAGATTTACAGATACAAATCACTCTGCATTTATTTGTGCATTGTGTTTTACGAGTTACATAACTTGACATTTGTTTGAGAATACTTATGAGATTGTTTTGACATCATACATTTGTTTTAATTGTGCGCTGTCCCTACATAAATAAACAAAATTAGATGATATAAGGAACACCAAATAGATTCTGACTTGTTTTTATTGTTCATTTTGGTACACACACACAGAGTCAATGAGGTGAATACAGGCTAAAGAGACTGAATACTAGGCCTACTGCACATAGTAAACTTAATTTTAGCAAAAGGGGAAAATACACTGTACTTTAGATCAAATGGCAGGGTGAAGTGAATGCAAGAAGAGAAATCAGAA
Organism: Sebastes umbrosus; assembly: GCF_015220745.1. NCBI lineage: Eukaryota > Metazoa > Chordata > Actinopteri > Perciformes > Sebastidae > Sebastes > Sebastes umbrosus. The sequence continues at coordinate 9,315,609 of NC_051281.1, forward strand.
TATATATGGACATTTTTCCATCAAACTCAAGCATAAACAATTATGCAGCTTGAATTGATGTTGAAGAATACCCTGCCATCTTTTTCAGTGCTGCACTTGTTTCTGAGAAGGTCTAGCATGCCTGCTCTGATCTCTGGGGTGAAGGACTGGTAGAAGTGATCTTTCGCTGTAAAGAAACTCAGCAGATGTTCTCCAGTCTGGCTGCTTGGATTGAAGCACTCAGAGATGTCGAAGGTTTTGGAAATGGCGTGCTCGTCATATTTCAGACCTTGGCTCTTCAGGCAGGAAATAACTTCTCTTGATGAGTGGTAGTCTTTGATGTCATTGATACAGAGCTCCTTCTTGTAAGTCTTCCACAGGATGTCCGAGCCAGAGTTAGCTGGATAGTATCATATTAAAAAAATATATATATATTGGCAATTAGAATCATGATTAATAATTTTGTTACAGTCAAGAGAAACCCTTGGTCATCGTCTGGTCTTATATAACAGTCAAGAGGGCTGTTAGCCTCATCACAGCATTACTACTTACATGCTGCAGTGATGATCATAAGCCTGCCATTGTTCTTCAGAAGGCTGTGGTAGAACTTGATGGTGTCGGCGAGGTTATCCACATAGTAGATCATCTGTTAAGGAGAGAGTTGTGGGGAAACTTTAATCTGACCTTCTGGATTGAAGCTCCTGTGCAAGTGCTTGAAGTGTTTTTGAATAACTCTAGTTCTTTCAAGGACACTTATGTCAGATCATACAGTATGTGTGTCTATTTATAGCACATATCATTATACACTTGTTTGTCAGAAAAGTTTCAGCTGATTTGTTCCCCAATAAATTAACATGCAAAGAGAGAGAGCAAGGCCAGAAAGTGACCCAAAAATATTTTTGTTATTACATCATTTTCAAATTGAATGTCCAAGAAGCAAAGTTATCATACATGAACCATGTGTATGAAGTCAAATCTCTTCATGTCTCCTTTTGCTTTGACTTCCCTCATATAGTCATCACTCGTCATGAAATGCCAAGCAAATGGGATCTTCTGAAGGTTGGTGGTCTTTGCTACCAAAGCTTCAAGTTGGACATAAAAAAACAGAAAACGTAGACAGTAACATTGCCATATATGTACTGCATAGAGTGCAACAGATTATGATCAGATAGCAATCCATTAAGAGCATGCAGTTCCACAATTTCCCCACAATGCTTTGTGGGTATCAAAGTTAGTATTATGATCAAAAACAAATGCAGAAATAAGGTGGAATAAACAGATAACTTTGATTGTAGTCTGTGCTGTAGCAGTGATGATTGCTGAACCCTTTGCTCTGAGGGGTGTGTCCATAGAAATAGTATAAGAGTAGAATGGACATTGAACCGTTTGCTGTGGTCATGGCGATTGTTGTTATTTGTTATGGTGACATCACACATCAGTGGGGCCGTAAAGTGTGTCACACATTTTTGCTCCGCGCTAAGCCGGAAGCGGAGGTAATCAGTTCAATTCATACTTTCTTTCTTACTTACTTAAAGCTGCAGTAGGCAGTATATTTTTGGCATCATTGGGCAAAAATTCCATAATAACCTTTTCAGCATATTGTAATTCAAGTGTTCTGAGAGATAACTACACTTCTGCTCCTCCTCATTGCTCTGTTTTCACGCTTTAAAAAATCTAGCCCATGACGGGAGACTTTGACCAATCACAGGTCATTTCATTGAGAGAGCGTTCCTATTGGCTGTGCTCCGGTCAAGTGACCGGAGCTTGGCGTTCCTTCACCAGATTTCACAATGGCGGCTGCGTCACAAACTTTCTCATTTTACAGCTAAACCGTGCACTACAAGATGATTCGAAAAACAATTGAGGCGAGAAATAGGCATTAACGTAACATAATATTGATTGATATTTGAAATATACATCACAAATTCTGTGTAATTCTGTTTTATGAGTAAAACGTTTTCAAAGCATCTAAATAAACAAATGAAAAAAATTACCTCATGGGTTTGTAACTTATATATGTGTGTAACGTGTTACATACATAGTTATGGGTAATTAACTGTGTTATTTACATAGATATATATTTTGATGTGATTAATGATTGATTATTAATCTGTTGTAGGCAATAATGTTACACTTTTGAAACAAATCAACAAATGCTGACAGACATCATAGATTTGTAACTTATACTGTACATGTGTAAGGTGTTACATGTGTAGTTATGGGTAATTAAATGTGTTATTCTCTGACATATAAGACTGAGTTATCCGACAAAAAGTACTACTATTGCTAATAATAATGTTTCATAAAAGGTTCCGAAGAAAGAAGGAAGAAGAAAACGAGACAGAAGAGAGAAAAGTACAAAATCGAGAAATGATAAAAACAAAATCTTTTCACTGTTCAGTGTTCTGAATTGTAGATACCTTTGAAGTTGTCTGTGAGCTCAGAGCTGCCCTCCACAACGTCAGCAGTGATCGGGACAGCAGGGAATGTAGACTGCAGTAGAGCGATCATCTCGGCATCCATCCCCCCTAGAATAAACCAGGAAGTCTATGAACTTTGAAATCCCACTGCCTCAGTGTTGCTGCTTCAATGTGAAAAGCTCATGCACAAAAATGTATTTGTTTGGAATGTTGCAAACATTTCTTAAACATTCTGAACTGATTTTGAATATATTTAGGTCAAGTGTTTGCGTTCGTGCGTGAGAGAGAGAGAGAGAGTTACCAGTTGCTGTTATCTCATCACATACCTCCACCACTGCCGACACCAAGAACATCCAGACTGCTTTTACCTGCTCCAATTCTGCATCAACACATGATAGATGGAAGTGTATGCAAACAAATGAAATGTTGAAATTGTAAATCAACAACCTCTACGGAGTCTGGGTAAGTCGTAAAATAGTTAAAAGATGAAATAAACAAGTGTAGCACTCCCAGCCTTTCTTCTTGTACCTTTTGAATTCTGCTGGCAGGATGTTGTGAAGACACTGGAGAATGATCTTGTGTTGTTCTGACTGTTCCAGGAAGACTTGAAAGTTTTGAACAGCACTGCCCTCATAACAAGTCTGCTTTGCTTCCGCAGCCATGACTGATTCCTGCAATGCATTACACATAGCAATCGGAAATTGAACAAATAGCGATATGCATACAAAAAAACAGCTATTCAGAAATTAACTTTAAATCACTATGGTAAGCATCAATCGTACATTGTACGTATTCAACATTTACCTTGAATATGCGGAGTAGGTACAGGGACAGATAGTCAACTGTTCTCCGACTTCAAGTAGCAGTTACTCTCCGCTCCCTCAGGCTGGCTGCCTGTCCTCACAAGATCTTCTGTGCTGTCAGATTCCTGTTCATGGACGCATTCCAGTGGCAATTCATTTACAGCCTCGTCATTCGAGCAAATTATATTATTTTATGAAGTCAAAAAGTAAAACATTCAGTATGTTTGTTCATTTGTTACACTTTAACGACTATCTACATTCCTGAGAGGCAGACCCTTTTGAGATATCATGCGGGTTTGGTCTTGTGGGTTCAGAAATTAACTGTGTCAAATTCATCCCATTACAAGTACAAGCAGATAAAGGAGCTCAGCTGGGGCTGATGGCTGCCAATAGACAACTACAGCTTTAATAGTATTATTGTGACCAAATTCAACTTTCAGGGCAATAAAACCAAAGAATTTAGGAAGTGAATACCCTTTAATACTGCAACTGAGCATCTGAGTTTGACATAAACAGCCACATCACCTCCTCTACCACCCTGTCAATTCTAAATAAGTTATTGCCTAATTATTAATAGCTACCTCTGCATCACTAATATACATATATATATATTATAGGTCATCAGAAGCACTTTAAAGTCTGATCTGACGTGGATCGGGACACAATGTAATGAAGCTAAAACTGGTGTAACATTGTCAAATTTTACACAAATCACTCTGCATTTATTTGTGCATTGTGTTTTACGAGTTGCATGACTTGACATTTGTTTGAGAATAATTATGAGACTGTTTTGACACCATAGATTTGTTTTAATTGTGCGCTGTCCCTGCATAAATAAACAAAATTAGATGATATAAGGAACACAGGCTATGGCAGTGATTTTAATCACCAAATAGATTCTGATTTGTTTTTTATTGTTCATTTTGGTACACACACAGAGTCAATGAGGTGAATACAGGCTAAAGAGAATGAATACTAGGCCTACTGCACATAGTAAACTTAATTTTAGCAACAGGGGAAAATACACTGTGCTTTAGATCAAATGGCAGGGTGAAGTGAATGCAAGAAGAGAAATCAGAATATATATGGACATTTTTCCATTGAACATACTCAAGCATGAACAATTATGCAGCTTGCATTGATGTTGAAGAATACCCTGCCATCTTTTTCAGTGCTGCACTTGTTTCTGAGAAGGTCTAAAATGCCTGCTCTGATCTCTGGGGTGAAGGACTGGTAGAAGTGATCTTTCGCTGTAAAGAAACTCAGCAGATGTTCTCCAGTCTGGCTGCTTGGATTGAAGCACTCAGAGATGTTGAAGGTAATGGGAATGGCGTGCTCCTCATATTTCAGACCCTGGCTCTTCAGGCTGTCAATAACCCATCCTGATGAGCGGAAGTCTTTGATGTCATCGACGCAGAGCTCCTTCTTGAGTGTCTTCCACAGGATGTCCGAGCCAGAGTTAGCTGGATAGTATAATATTAAATAATAATAATAACAAATATATTGGCAATAATCATACTTATTATTAATAATTTTGTCACAGTCAAGATAAACTCTTGGTCATCTTCTAATCTTATATAACAGTCAAGAGGGCTGGTAGCCTCAACAGTCCTCAACACAACATTACTACTTACCTTCTGCAACGATGATCATAACCCTGCCATTGTTCTTCAGAAGGCTGTGGTAGAACTTGATGGTGTCGTCGAGGTTATCCACAAAGTAGATCATCTGTTAAGGCGAGAGTTGTGGGGATCTTTTAATCTGACCTTTTGGATTGAAGCTCCTGTGCAAGTTTAAGTGTTTTTGAATAGTTCTGTCAAGGACACTTATGTGAGATTATCAACCTTGTCTCCTACAAAATTACGTTCCCATACAACTAAACTGCATTCTCAAATACATTTTGAGGAAAATGTATTTTCCCCCAGGTCGCAGTTTTAAAGAGTTTTAAACATGTGGTTGTGAGGTTCTGAGTAGTTAGACCCAAATGCAGGACGAAGACAGAGGGTGATGAGGTGAGTAATGGAGTGAGCATTGGTGAACAGGCAGCGAGCCTGTGGCATAGTGGAGATTGGCTGAAGGCAGAAGAGTGACAGAAGCTCAGGAGCAGGGAATGATCCTGGAGCACAAGGAGACTACAGGTTAGGTTCTGAGTCACACACGAGACAGAGATCTGGAGACAGAGAACAATACCACTTAGGTTGTTCAACGATCTGACGGAGAACAGTTGGAGAGCCGGGGTCTTAATACTGCAGGCTTGATGAGATGATGGCAGACGGGTGAGTAGACTAAGTGGATGATGAATGACTGGTGTTTCGAGTCAGGGTATTAACGTATTTCTGATATGCCAAAAACAAACATTATCTGCGATTAAATATCTTTCCCTTGAAACGTAATTGATGCAGTTTCGTTGTATGGGAAGGTAATTTTTAGGAGAGAGGGCTACAGTATATGTGTCTATTTACAGCACTGATCGTTATACACTTTTGTTTGGCAGAAAAGCTTCTGCTGACTTGCTCCCCAATGAATGAATGAACATGCAAAACCCAGAGGCCAGAAAGTGACCCAAAATACTTTTGTCATTGCATCATTTCTAAATTAAATGTCCAAGAAGCAAAGTTATCATACATGAATCATGTGTATGAAGTCAAAAGTCTTCAAGTCTCCTTTTGCTTTTACTTCCGTCATATAGTCATCATTCGTCATGAAATGCCAAGCAAATGGGATCTTCTGAAGGTTGGTGGTCTTTGCTACCAAAGCTATGAGTTGGACAGAAGAAAAACAGAAAAGGTAGTCAATATAAATCAACATAAATTATATGTACTGTATACAGTGCAACAGAGAACATGTTACATTACAAACCATGACCTAGGCACAGAATATGATCAGATATGAAACCAATAGTGTAGCTGCTAGCAATACATTAAGAGCATGCAGCTTTACAATTCCCCCACAATGCTTTGTTGGTACCAAAGTTAGTATTATGATCAAGATCAAATGCAGAAATAAGGGGTGTGGGGACAGATAACTTGATTGCAGTCTGTGCTGAAGAAGTGATGATTGCTGAACCATTTGTTCAGAGGGGTCTGTCAATCAGAGAAGTCCAGGATGCAATGACCAAAAACATTGATCTGTGTGTTCAGATCTGATAGCATTGAAATATCTGCTGATGTGCTATCAGATTTGTTCCCACATACTTTTAGAAATGTTTTTTATCCTTTTTTACACAATCACCAGGCAGTGTTAACATACATAGCCTACATCTGTTCAAGCTACATCTGTTTTTAGTTCTTTTTATATTAAGAATATACTGTAACTACATCACAAATTATGTGTAATTCTATTTCATGAGTAGAAACTTTTGAAAGCATTTATAAACAAAAGAACAAATGCTGACAGATCTCATGGGTTTATAACTTATATATGTAAAAGGTGTAGTTATGGGTAATTAAATGTGTTATTTTCTGACATAAAGTATGACTACTGCTAACAATAATGATAATAATAATAATAATAATAATAATAATAATAATAATAATAATAATAATAATAAAAATAATGCTTCATAAAAGGTTCCAAAGAAAGAAGGAAGAAGAGAGAAAAATAAAAAAAAACATAGCACTGCGCGGCGCTCTCAATTGACGATACCTTTGAAGTTGTCTGTGAGCTCAGAGCTGCCCTCCACAACGTCAGCAGTGATCGGGATGGCAGGGAATGTAGACTGCAGTAGAGCGAGTATTTGGACATCCAGCTCTCCTGGAATAAAGCAGGAAGTCTTTAGACTTTTGAAATCCAACTGCCTCAGTGTAATACGGCGTCAATGTGAAAAGCTCATGCACCAAAATGTATTTGTTTGGAATATTGCAAACATTTCTTAAACATTAATTTTCAATTTTTTAGGTTGAACTTGGTGTGTGTGTGTGTATTTTGCACAGAAAAGGGACTGTGGATTGTGACCCTCAACTCTTAGACTGGAAGCACAAAACGAAGGGATCTCTTCAGAACTGTGCACTACATTAACAGTTACCAGTTGCTGTATCTCATCACATACCTCCACCACTTCCGACACCAAGAACATCCAGACTGCTTTTGCCTGCTCCAATTCTGCATCAACACATGATAGATGGATAGAAGGATACAATTGTTACTTACAATTGAATCTGTAAACAAAGTACAACTTGAAATGGTAAAAATAAATAAATAAACTAATAACTGCATTTGTGTTACCCAATAGCACATAATAACTAAAATATATTTTTCATTATGTTGTTGATTCATACCAATAATTTATTTATTTATTAATAATTTTTGGCTTTTTGGATTGCTGAAATTTCTGACTTTAAGAATTCACCCTCTTAAACAAAACATCTAAAGACATTTAAAAACTGCAGTGTCTCACTCCTCCAATAAAAGTAGCTTAAATGTTATGTATCATTTATTTTGCATTACTTTCTAAGAAACCCATATGTAGTCATGCACAACACATCCCTCCAATTGGAAACTCTATATTGAAAGCACATTATATCAATCCTGCTGCTGTATGGAAACAAGAATTTACAGTTATCAAATGAGAAATAACTGTACAGAACATCCTACAAGCAGTTGTGGATGTCAAGTCAAGTTTATTTACACCTTTAAAAACAACTGGAGTTGACCAAAGTGCTGTACAAGTTAAAGTGAGCAGCGAGTAAAATATCATCAACAAAGCAACAAAAGAACATTTCCCTCTGGTTCCCACAATAAATCATTCATTACTCCCCACCAACTGTCCATGTCTGCATTTGGGTACCCCTGCAACACTCACAATATCCACTTTAAAGCCTGTAACAACAACATACGGCTGCTGTTTCAAAATCAAAGAACAAATTTAGTAATCAGAGCACTTGCATAAGAACATAGCACTATGAGAGAGCTAAATATTTTTCTGAGTTTATGAATGATTCTTTGTCAAAATCAGCAGAGTGAGGCACTGAGCTACAGATAGCAAGCAGCTGTGATAGCAGGAATTGTGTATTCTTGTTTCACAGTAAGGTAAAACAGCTTATATTACCATATTCAACTGTAGCCGGTGCTACAGTAATATTTTTGCTCACAGCTACAGCACTTTGTAATCATTATAAGTATGTTCTATTATTTTGATCATCATTGTTTGTTCATGCTTGTTGTCAAAACTTTTTGTATGCATTTCATTTGTTCATTCTAAATTCACAGAATTACTGTAATTGTGCTTGCATTGTTATATAACACTAAATATTAAGTGAGGTGCATTTCAATTATGTAGCATATTAGCCTAGGATCATTGAATCTCATTTATCTGTAGTGGTATTATTTTCTATTGTTTGTTGTGTCAAAATGTATTAGCACTTAGTAAAAGATGAAAAAAAAACAGTGTAGCATGCCTTTTTTGTTGTACCTTTTAAATTCTCCTGGCAAGATGTTGTGGAAACACTGGAGAATGGCCTCACGCTCTCCCGACTGTTCCTGGAAGACCTGAAAGTCTGTTACAGAGTTTCCCTCATAACAAGTCTGCATTGCTTCTGCAGCCATGACTGATTCCTGCAATGCATTACAGTACACATAATGGTTGGAAATCAAACAAATATCAAGGATTTATGCATGCAAAAAAAACTTTAAATTACTAGGGTACGCATCAGTCAAATGTTGTAAGTATGTCCAGCAGTTACCTTGAAGATGTGGAGAGTAAGGACAGAGAGTCAACTGTTCCCTAAGCCTAATTTAAACAAAACACCTTAGGGCCTAAGGTGTTTTGTTTAAGTTACTCTCCCCACCCATCAGCTTAGTTACACTCCTCTCCCTTAGGCTGTTTGGCTGTCCCCCCATGAGCTTTAGATGTTTTGTACATTTTGCACACCTATATGAACTGTAGCCAATCAGAGTCTGTGCTGTCAGATTCCTAGCCATTCTAATAATTATGTACAAATAAGCTTTGTACACAGAATAGTTTAATAATTTCAGAAACTATCTTTAAATCACTAATGGTAAACATCAATTGTACATTTTAAGTATTCAACAGTTACCTTGAATATGCAGAGAGTAAGGACAGTTACACTCCTCTCCCTTAGGCTGTTTGGCTTTCCTCCCATGAGCTTTAGATGTTTTGTACATTTTGCACACATATGAACTGTAGCCAATCAGAGTCTTTGCTGTCAGATTCCTATTCATGGATGTATTCCAGTGGTAATTCGATATCCTAGGGATAAGGGAAGCAACAAGACAGCCAAAGTACTGCCGTTTATTGTTTAGCGCACAGGGTACCCCCAAAAGGTACAACTACCACGCTGTCAACCATCATACCAAATTTGAAGTTCCTAAATTAAATAGTTTCCAAGTTCTGCTCCGGAAACGAAAGTGTGACACACGAACGGACGGACGGAAGGTCACGCTGTGCGCTATATACCCCCGACTACATTGTCGTGGAGGTATAATTACTTAAGTTACTCAAAACAAAATAAACACATTACTCAGGTAGATGAACAAAGGTTTTATTTGATTTGGTTTGTTATTTTCTCAGAGCGTCAACTCTATGTTCTAAGTAATCTAAGCAAGTGTTCTGGTGTTATCATTATTCTTCTCCTCCATGAAAAGTATCTATAAGCGCTTGTGCATATATCATGCTATAGTGTGCTAAGGAAATGTTTACATAGAAACACATCATGACCTAGCATATAACATGAGTCATCACAGAGCAACCTGTTTAACCACTTTGAATCAGATTATAGCCTTATCAAACTACAAGTAAAAACATGATTTGGTCCTGCAAACCACAAATCACTAAAAGTCACATACTGTACCTCCACCAAGGCTACATACTCTTCTAAATGTGTTATTCAAAAAACAAACAAGATGCACATGCAGGTTAGGTGACATGGTGACTCTACATCGCTGGTTTGTATGAATGTGTTTGTTTATGTATGTACTATGTGTTAAACTGCAGGCCTATTCAGGGTAAAGTGAATGCAAGAAGAAAAATCAACATATATGAACCTTTTTCAATAGAACATACTCACGCATAAACAAATATGCAGTTCACACCACAACTGAAGAATACCCTGCCATCTTTTTTAGTGCTGCTCTTGTTTCTGAGAAGCTCTAACATGCCTGCTCTGATCTCTGGGGTGAAGGACTGGTAGAAGTGATCTTTCGCTGTAAAGAAATTGAGCAGACGTTCTCCAGTCTGGCTGCTTGGATTGAAGCACTCAGAGATGTCGAAGGTGTTGGAAATGGCGTGCTCCTCATATTTCAGACCCTGGCTCTTCAGGCAGGAAATAACCTCTCCTGATGAGCGGGACACTTCGATGCCATTGATGCAGAGCTCCTTCTTGTAAGTCTTCCACAGGATGTCCCAGCCAGTGCCATCTTGATTGTATGAGATTAAAAAATACATTATTCCAGAAGTATTATATCGGCAATTATAATTTATATTACTATCAGTCCTCAACACAGTGTGCCAGATCATCTGCAAATTTTTTGTACAACACAGAAAACCCAAGAGGGCACTGTTCTTCCAGCACAAACAGAAATAAGTATCAGCCTGGGTATATGAAGTGTGCTCTTTAATAAAGATTAACACACAGGATAAGAGAAAGGACAGAAAGCAGTATGGAAAACTGGTAAGCAGTTCTACTTACCTGCTTGAACGATGATCATAAGCATGCCATTTTTCTTCAGAAGGCTGTGGTAGAACTTGATGGAGTCGTCGAGGTTATCCAAGAAATAGATCATCTGTTAAGGAGAGAGTTGTGGGGAACTTTTAATGTGACCTTTTGGATTGAAGCATGTGTCCTAAGGCAGAAAATGATCATCTGTTTGTACCTTGGCTTTCTATGTTTGCATGTTTTAAGAGTTGATTTTAATTATTTAAGTTGTATTGGACGGTTTAATATATATTCTTATTTGTTTATTGCATGTTTTAAGAATGTACAGTTTTTGAACCAGGTATATATTTTAGTGCTCACTCTGCCCTTTGATCCCTGCAATCTGAACCTTAATTACTAATTCATCACTGAGTCATTTTATTTTCATTTTCATTCTCGTTTTTATGGTATATTTTAGAGTATAAATAAATTAATACTTAAACAGTTGTTTTGTGTACTGTGTTGGTGATTTATGCTGCAGTCCCCCTGATTTTAAAGAACCTGAACAGACCGCTATTAATATTGTATATTATTATAGGCTAAATTATTAAATCCTAAGCTTTTTGGGTGCCTAAAAATGTCTTATTCAGCATTCAGTTGTACTTAGCTCCACCCTCTCGTGTCAACAAACCAAGGTGGCGACGACCAAAAACCATGATGGCAAAAGCCAAAGTACAACTTCACAGTCCACTTATTACAGTCTATGATCCATGATTGTCACAATTCTTAAATTGAATGTCTAAAAAGCAAAGTCATCATACATGAACCATGTGTATGAAGTCAAATCTCTTCATGTCTCCTTTTGCTTTGACTTCCATCTCATAGTCCTCACTCTTCATGAAATGCCAAGCAAATGGGATCGTCTGAAGGTTGGTGGTCTTTACTACCAGAGCTGTTAGTTGGACATAAAAAACAGAGAAAGCAGATAATAATATTGAGGTATATGTATACAGTATACAACTGAAGAAGGCAAAGGGATAAGAGATACAAATACAAATCTCAAAATGAAAACAAAAACATGTCACAGTGAGTCGTTCTCAATTGTCGTTACCTTTGAAGATGTCTGTGAGCTCAGAGCTGCCCTCCACGATGTCAGCAGTGATCGGGATGGCAGGTAATGTAGACTGCAGTAGAGTGAGCAGCTCGACATCCATATTACCTGGAACAAACCATGAAGTCTTTAGACTTGGAAATCCAACTGCCTCAGTGTTGCTGGTTTACATACTCCCATTTTAGTTCAGTATTTGAAAAGACTGATATTCTGCACACAAGATAATATTTAAGCAAAATAAAACAAATATCAGGATCCTTTCTGCCAATGTGCCAGTTTAAGTGATGGGGGACAAAACCCACAGTCCTTTTATCTGCATTTAAAAGATTATAGTAAGTAAATATGAGGCATCATCTTTTTAGTAAGAATTTGTCTGGACCAAGTATTTATTTTATATTTTTATAGTATTTTTGCACAGAAAAGGGACTTTGGATTTGGTTTCCCATCACTTAAACTGGAAGTGTTTAGTTGACAAGGAAGGGATCTGAACAGAAGGAATGATTACAGCAGCATAAAATCTGTCCATATTCGTATTGACTACTGTTTTAAGACATACTTGAATAAATTGTGAATTTAATATTTAAGCTACTTCTGCATATCACACATCACTGCAATAGTGCTATGAAATTTCTATGATGCCGTTTATTACATTCATTTGTCAGCTGCCTTTTGTCCAACATGCTTTATGTTTTGACTAACTTGCTCTACCACCTGAGTTACAGCCTCCCACCAAACCTACCTCCTCAAATGGAAATATATTAATAGTTTCAGTACAATAACAGCCTGTACCAATTATTCTAACCCACTGAAATACAAATATTGAAGAGTATTCTTTACATTTTGTATGCATTTATTTATTTTCAGACACAGCAGTAACAAGGGTTTGTTATTAAAAGGCAAAATTACACTACAGAGCCCAAACTATTTCAGCAAACCACAACAACATGTGTTCATACAACAGTTACCGGTTGCTTTATCTCATCACATACCTCCACCACTTCCAACACCAAGAACATCCAGGCTGCCTCTTCCAGCTCCAATTCTGCATCAAAACATGGTGATTGTGTGTCATTATTATTATGAATCCTTCATTAAACACAGTATAGAGCACCATAAAATCTGTACAAGATTAAAATTCATCAAAAAGTCAAAAAGCAATGTTCAACAACAAAAAAAAACATGCCGAAGTGGTAACAAAATTGAACTGTGTTGCCACCCATAACACACTTCGATGTTATCAGAGTTGTGTGGACATGGCAAATGGGCACAAAAAATTTACTTTTCACCAACGGAAAGGGCTTTATGATTGTGTTACTGTAGAACTAGTGCCAGCTTTTACCTGCATACAATTATAGACATCTCCTCTCCTTTTGAAAGGGCATTTTCCAACTTTTGAGAGGAGTCATAAAGTGAGAACTCAGTGAATGAGCAATAGTAAACAATTGTTAAATTAGAAAAACAAAGTGCAGTGTAGCACCCCCAGCCTTTCTTCTTGTACCTTTTAAATTGTCCTGGCAGGATGTTGTGAAGAAACTGGAGAATGATCTTGTGGTCTCCTGATTGTTCCAGGTAGAACAGAAAGTTTTGGACGATACTGCCCTCATAACAAGTCTGATGTGCTTCTGCAGCCATGACTGATTCCTGCAATGTTTTACACATAGGAAATCAAAACAAAATAAATATATATATATATATATATATATATATATGCATTAATCATTCATTGTAAGCATTCAACACTTACCTTGAAAATGTGGAGTGTAAGGACAGAGTTGAGTTCACTCTTAAGTAGCCGTTACCACCCTTCCCTCCCACAGGCTGGCTGGCTGTCCTCAAAAGCTTTTATTGTGCAACTCTTGAAAAATTAATCAGTCGCATAAATCTTACCTATGCATCGCAGTCAGTGCTGTCAGATTCCTGGACGTTTTCCAGTGGCAATTTGAAACCAGTCTTCATCGTTGATCGTTTACAACAATTCAAAATTTCAATAGAAATTTGTTTCAAATGTTCAAATTCAACCTGTTCAACCTGTAAACATGCAGAATGATGCGGGTGAATTTCTGGACCCTTACGTCCCACGTAAATGCTCTGCTAGCAACAGAATCATTGGAACAAAACAAGAAGGTTGTTGATCCTGACCTACAGCCATATCATTTCATATGCGACGTACTGACATTTGTCGACGACTGTATTGTCAGGGGTTTTTACTGCCTTATTCATAGACAGTGCTCATGAGACCCATCAGGGTATTGTCTGCACAAAACAACGCCTAAAAGAACAGTACTGGTGGCCAAAAATGGACACACAGGTGGAAATGCTGATTAAGGACTGTACTACATATAGACAAAACGATAAGTCAGTTGTGACTTACAATGCTCCACTCCATCCTGTGCCAATACCTGCTGCTGCATGGGAAAAGGTCTCGTCTTTAAGTAATACAGTTACTCTCCTACCACAGGCTGGCTAGCTGTCCTCACATGAGCTTTTGATGTGTAACTCTTGAAAGATTAATGTGTAGCCTACAGCTTCTGTGCTGTCAGATTCCTGTTCATGGACGTATCCCAGTGACAATTCAATATCAGCCTCATCATTAGTCTTTTACGAAATTTGTTTCAAATGTTTGATAGTTAAACTTAACAGAGCAAATTATATTATTTCATAAAGTCAAACAGTAAAACATTCAATATGTTGTACATTTGTTACACTTTTACTGTAATTTTTATGCCCCCACTTTTATGTAGTTAAAAACTTTGCAATCATGATCTATAGTACTTTGAGGAGCTTATACTATGGATGCTGTCACATTAATAGGCAAAACCTCTTATTAGTAACAAGCCGTGGGTCAACTTTTTGCTTCTGATGTGTGTTGTGTTCAGATTATATTGTTCTGGATTTGCATGTAGATGTTGTGGCCTGGTTACGGCGTCCTGCCGCTAGAAGTTGTTGTTGGAGTGGAGTAGTGTTGAGGACGAGAGGGGAAGGAAGAAGAGGGTGTTGTGAAGTTACCTCTTACGTATCTGTTGTGAGGAAACAAGTCAGCAGTATACATTTTACAGATTTGTGAGCTTCCTTGCATAATTGGGTATGTACTCTGTAACCAAATTCTAATATTGTTCAATGTTTTTAAAATGTGAATTTCTCTGCATCTTAAATAAAATAGTGTTATTAAAATATATCACGCAGCATTAAGTGCTGTTGTTCTTGATCCCAATATAAATCTGTCTGTGCATAGTACCATAGTACCTTTCAAGATGACACAATTGGTGACCAGGGTTTTCATGTGTTACTTATTTTTTTATTTACTAAGCAGATGACGTTCCTCTGCAGTTAAAAATTAAAAACCACTAGAACTACAACGGTTTGCTCTGAAGATTCCGGGGCGTTTATTGTGAAATATTAATCATGCTTTTTTTCCAGAACAGAAACTTGTCCCCATAGATGAGTTTTTCCTGTTTATGATCTCCTGTCAACTGGTTGCAGCCAGACCCAACAGTCAGCAGAATAATTATAAAATGGGCCAACTTCCTCTACTGCCCGCTCAGATCTGTGTGAACATTGATGACACTTGAAAAATTAGAGCTCATCTTCCACATGAGTTTAGGATCTATGCAGACACCCAGGTAATCATTGACTGTACAGAGCTGCGCTTCAAAACGTCTTATTTGACACTTAATACTATGACTTTTTTAACATACCATATTGTGACTTTGTATGACTTTTTTCTACATACTATACTTTGACTTTTTTTGACATACTATATTGTGACTTTTTATGACTTTTTTCGACATGCTGAACTATGACTTTTTATGACTTTTTTCTACATACAATAATATAACTTTTTTCGACATGCCATACTATGACTTTTGGACTTTTTTCAACATGCTATACTATGTCTTTTTTCATTTTTTTGACATACTATACTATGGCTTTTTTTATTATACTATACTGTGACTTTGTCATCCTTTTTTCAACATACTATACTATGACATTTTATGATTTTTTTTGGGATATACTATATTATGACTTGTTACAACTTTTTTTTTACATACTACACTATGACTTTTAAAAAAAAAAATCGACATACTTTACTATGACTTTTTTTACATACTATACCAAGACGTTTTTTACATACTATACTATGACTTTGTTTTTTTTTTTAACCTTTTGACATACTATATTACGACTTTTTTTTATTTTTTTTTAAAAAACTATACAATGTCTTTTTTTTGAGTTTTTTTCGACATATTATACTATGATTTTTTTGGATTTTTTTTCTTCATACTATATTATGACTTTTTAAGACACACTATACTATGATTTTTTTAAATTTTGCGACATACTATCCTATGACTTTTTTTTGTTGACATATTATACTATGACTTTTTTTCGACATACTATAATATAACTTAAAAAATTTTTCTTATGTCGAAACATTTCATGAAAAAAAGTCAGATTTTAGTCAGTCTAAATTTTTATGGAAAAAAAAGTCATAGTATAGTATGTCGAAAACTTTCATGAAAAAAGTTTTAGTATTGATGGTCGAAACATTTCATGAAAAAAAGTCATATTATAGTATGTCGAAAACTTTCATGAAAAAAAGTTATAGTATTTATTGTCGAAAACTTTCATGAAAAAAA